>NC_068990.1:70165451-70188328 GCF_001194135.2 Octopus bimaculoides
ATATATATATGTATATTAAACTACCTGTGACCCATTGTGTCACCAGGGAAGTCTGAGTTTCCCAGCAGTGGAGTTTTCTTTCATAGGTTTTTTCCTCTTTTCCATGTTATTTTGCATGCATTCAATGGATATGACATTGAAATCATGAGTAAATGGCTCCTTTCCCCAGAAAAGGAAATATTTGGCTGCTATTTCTTGCATACCCTGCTACAACGTAACAGGTATTTTGGGTTCTTTATCACAAATAGCAGTTACGTGGTAGCAGGATGTGCTAGAAATAGCAGCCAAATCTTTGGAGGTGAGATACGTTGAATGCACTCGAAAGAAACCTATGGAAAAAAACTATTTCACAATGAGATTACAAACGGATCTTTTATAAAATATTCATCATATTTTTGAAGTCATTTTCACTTAAAAATATTTTGCCTATTATAATGTGTCTAATGGAAAGGTCAGAGTTTCTTCCCTTTCAGGATTAAGTTATTTTCAGAGTATTTTCCCATTATGCACCATTTTGGGTATTCATACCTCAAAACCCTGAATCTCTCAATAACTTCTGGTCTGATTTATGCAAAACTTGTTTTATTCCATTCATATTCATATTCCAGGGCCACTTTACTTTCAAAGTGTTTTCCCATTATGCATCAGTTTGGCTGTGTAACATTGCAAGCAAACAAGATCGAACTTCACTTTTAATGTATTGTGTGTGTGTGTGCGTTGTGAATGTGCATGTATGAGTGTGTGTGTATGCATGTGGTTGACTGCGTTGACTTTGTCTTTCACTATTTTAATGTAAATAATACAGGTCCCTACCAAATACTGGGGGTTATTGTGCCAAGATTAGAAACCATTATTATTATTGAGATTCAAGAATTATTAGGGTGTTGAATAGAATGCCTTACAGTATTCCTTTTAACTCTACATTCTGAGTTCAAATCTCGTTATCATCAAGTATATTTTTCATCCCTTTAGGTATTGCTTTTATAAAGTACTAAAATAAAGAACTCGTCAAGCGCTGGGGTTGATGGAATTGACTAAACTTATCCCTTCAAAATTATTGACTTTGTGCCTAAATTAGAAAGAATAGCATATCAGACAAAATGTTCAGTGTCATTGCTTCTAGCTCTTTGTGTTTTGAGTAGTCCTGGTATTTCTTCACAATGAGATCCAACCCTTTCTATTATGCTTTATTTCTATCAACTCCTTATTCTCTGAGCATAAAGTTTCCCCTAACCACTCAGAGTTTGAAGTCCAGCAAGCTGCATAGTGACTTGACTGGTGCTGGTGGCATGAAAAAAGCATCCAATACACTCTGTAAAGTGATTTGTATTAAGTGGGGTATCCAACCATAGAAATCATGCTAAAGCAAATTATTGGAGCACAGTGCAGTCTTTGGGACCATCAGATCCTGTCAAACCAACCAACCCATGCCAGCATGGAGCATGGACAGTAAATGATGATAATGGTAGTAGTAGTAGTAGTAGTGGTGGTGGTGGTGGTGGTGGTGGTGGTATAGTCTATAGAAGGGATTATAACACAAGCTGTGTTCTCATAAAGCACATCAGCATATTCCAGCTATCAACTACATGTATGTAGATGTTTTATTTTAAAGGAGAAAATCATATATACAAGTTGAAATTCCTGATCAAGTATATTAGTTATTCTGTATTAAAAGAAAGACTGGAGTTTATGGTATTATTTTAATTCTGTAGTTACAATTGTTTCATTACAACATGGGAAATACATTTTATGAATATAAATATTAATATTGGTTTCAAATTTTAATACAAGGTCAGCAATTTTGGGGAGAGGGTAAGTTGATTACATCAACCCCAGTGCTCAACTGGTACTTATTTTATCGACCCTGAAAGGTTGAAAGCAAAGTCAACCTTGCTGGAATTTGAATTCAGTTTGTAAAGACAGATAAAATGCAGTTAAGCATTTTACCTGGCATGCTAACAATTCTACTGGCTTGCCACCTTAATATAGATATTAATATTAATAGGAATATATAAGGCAGCAAGCTGGCAGAATTGTTAGCACACTGGGAAAGATGCTTAGTATTTCCTCTATCTCTATATTCTGAGTTCAAATTCTGCTGAGGTTGATTTTGCCTTTCCTCCTCTCAGGGTCAATAAAATAAGTACCAGTTGAGCACTGGGGTCAATTTAATTGACTTGGCCCCCTACCCCTATCAATGTTCATGAAACGTATTTCCCATGTTGTAATGAAACAATTGTAACTACAGAATTACGAATAATATCATTAATTCCTCCCTTTGTTTTAATGGAAAACAAGGAATAAATAAGTGTGAATGATGGTGATAATGATGATGATGATGACAACAACAACAGTAACGATAATGATGAAGAGGAAGGTGATCATGATGTCGACAACAACGATGATGATGATGATGATGACAATACATAGAGGAAAAGTACACAATAGAAAAGACAGAAGTAGCAGCAGTAACAGGAAGAGGAGACTGCCTGGAATGTTTTCGTTCATTGAATCTCTTCATTGTTCTTTGATATCCTGTTGCGTTTATTTAATCCAGAATTTACCAAATAAAGCAACACAGATGTATACTAGGAGTTATTGACTTTCCGGAAGAAAAGAAATGCAGAGCTTTTTAAGGCAATGACTGAAGCAGCTGAGGAAACTTCCAGCTGGATCCAGTGAAGGAGGAATGGAAAGAAATTTCAAAAAACATATTCTACTCCACAGTTAACAAGCTTTTCAGACTGAACTTGTTACAACAACCAAGGTACTTTGGCTCTGGGATGCCTTAACTATCCAGGATAGTTGCAATGAAGAGAGTAGTGCAGAATCACTAGTTTAGCTAGAGTGTATGCTGTCCTTCAGTTTGCCAACATCTCTCCAGGCCCCCATAAAAAATACATATTGCCTACAGCAGGCCCAAAAGTGGTGCCATCCCCTAAAAATTGCAAGACCACGCCCTCTGTCCATCTCTAGCTATGCTAGTGTACCGAATGTGACAAGAGCAGAGCATCCAGGAGTCAAAAATTGGATGCAGTTCAGCCCTTTTATACAAAGAGTTAGGAGCTGAAACACTTCCATGGATAGGGTGGGGGTACTTCTTCTCTGAAGACCTGCAGCTGTTCAGCTCTTCATAGGCTTTCTTAATGCTATAAGTCTTTAAAAAAATAAAATGAAATAAAAACTGTTTTCCAAATCTACATAAAAAAAATGAACTCATGCCCTTTCGACTGTGAACTGAAGACCCCTAACCACTTAGCCATGCACCTTCACCGGGAGCAACTTATACATAGGCTAAGCTAAAACTAGAAAGGGAGGCTTTTAAAAACAAGATAAAGTAAAAACTGTTTTACAAATCTACATAAAAAGCAAAATAATGTTGGCTTCCTTCTATGTCTGGAAGAGCTACCAAAGAAATCATTATTAAACTAAAGATGGTAAAATTTATATTTGTTGAGCTCCTTGCCATTTTGCTACAAAAGTGCTACAGAAATTAGTTGTAGTGGTAGTGGTGATGCTGGTGGTAGCAGTTCTAGTATACATAGGTTCCAGTCATAACCAGCCCATTTTCAAAAAATTTTAGTGTCTTGTATTTTATTTTTAACAGTAGAGTGTAGTTTGGCTGTTATTTCAAGTATGTTGGATGATCACTTAAAGGACTCCATATAGAGTTTATGTGGAGGAGGTACTCTTGCAGGCGGTGGCTGCAGTGTAGAAGTGGTAAAGTGATCAGCCTTTGCAAAACAATGTTGAAAAGTCTAGATTAGTGACTGGGTGGGGAATTTCTGGGTTTTTTTAGGTCAGATTGAGACAGAGATCACAGAGAGATAAGGAGAAGGGGAGAAAAAGAGGATGGGAGAAATATGGAGAAGAGGAGAGAAAGAAGAGAAGGGCAGAGGGTGATGAGGAAGGGAAGAAGAAAGACAGAGGGGAATGAAAGAGAGAAAGGACGAGAAAAAGGAAGAGGGAGGGAGAAAGATAAAGAGGAGAGAAAGATAAAGAGGAGAGAAAGAAGAGAAAGACAGCAGATGATGAGAAAGAAAGGAAGAAAGAAAAATGGGAAAAGAAAGAGAAAAAGAGGAGAGAGAGAGGGAGAAAGAGAGAGAAAGGAGAAAGAGAGAAAAATGAGAAATAGAGGTGATATAGGAGGAGAAAGACAGAGAGGAAATGAGGGAGAGTAAAGTAAGGGGAAAGAGAGAGAGGGAGAAAGAAAAGACAGAGAGAGAGGAAGTTACATAAAGAATTTCGAAAGTCCCCTTCCCAATTGTAATGACCCCATATTCAACTTAACAATTGTATTTTAGGTACTAAACAAACCTTTTGACAAATAATTTTCAGAAATTAGCCAAGAGTACATATATCATAAAGCCAGATTGAGTTTCAAGCCACTAGATTTTTTTTCCCTCCAACTGAACTTAACACCACTCACATACTTTTGGTATACATGTGCACACACAAATACACAGACACAGACACAGACACCCATATACACACAGCTGTTACTTAATTGCACCACACACTTCTCCGATAACAGAGTCAATAACTATTGAAGAGGTTGCGAGAAGCAACGAAAGTTTTAGGAAATAAAAAAATAGATGAGTGGAAATTGTACCAGTGAATGTGTTAATTAAAACAGAATGACTCTCCCCAGACACAACAAAATATGCTTCAACACACGAATTTACATAAAGAATCTTGCAAACCAAATACAAAAACAAAATATATCATCATCATCATCATCGTTTAACGTCCGTTTTCCATGCTAGCATGGTTTGGACAGTTTGATCGGGGTCTGAGAAGCCAGTAGGCTGCACCAGGCTCCAGTCTAACCTGGCAGTGTTTCTACAGCTGGATGCCCTTCTGAACACCAACCACTCCATGAGTGTAGTGGGTGCTTTTTACGTGCTACTGGCAAAGGGGCTGGAGGAGGCGGGAAACAGCCACGATCAGTTGGTGTTTTTTATGTGCCACCTGCACAGAAGCCAGTCAAGGCGGTGCTGGCAAAGGACACGTTCGGATAGTGCTTTTTACGTGCCACTGGCATGGGTATCACAACTACAATTTCCATTTGATATATATATATATGTGTGTGTGTGTGTGTGTATGTATACATATATATACATACATATATAGACATATATATAGACATATATACATACATATATATATACACATACATACATACACACACACACACACACACACACATATATATATATATATATATATATATATATATGACCGAGACCTTTGGAAATGTGCTGTGCGTGAGAAGACCCGGCAAGCCAAGTAAGATCATTGCCAGTGCCCCTGGACTGGCTCTTGTGCAGGTGGCACATGAGATGCACCATTTTGAGCGTGGCCGTTGCCAGTACCGCCTGACTGGCTCCCGTAGGATTTTCGAGCGAGATCGTTGCCAGTGCCCCTGGACTGGCTTGTGCGGGTGGCACATAAAAGACACCATTTCGAGCATGGCCATTTTCGTGCGGGTGACACGTAAAAGCACCCACTACACTCTCTGAGTGGTTGGCGTTAGGAAGGGCATCCAGCTGTAGAAACTCTGCCAAATTAGATTGGAGCCTGGTGTTGCCATCCGGTTTCACCAGTCCTCAGTCAAATCGTCCAACCCATGCTAGCATGGAAAGCGGACGTTAAACGATGATGATGATGATGATGATGATATATATATACATACATATATATAGCATCATCATTGTTTAACGTCTGTTTTCCATGGTGGCATAGGTTGGAGGGTTCGACTAAGGTCTGAGAAGCCAGGAGGCTGGCAACAACCACGATCGGTTGGTGCTTTTTACATGCCACCAGCACGGGGATCACAACTACAATTTCCATTTGATTTTGATTTTGATGTACTTGACTCAATAGGTCTCCTCAAGCATGGAATGTCACCCTACGATCCAAGGTACCTTTGAGTGGGCTGGTTATGCGACACTGGTGTAGATTACAGCTGTGAACTCACTTTATTTGTTGGGTCTTCTCAATCACAGCATACTTCCAGAGGTCTTGGTCTTTTGTCATTGCCTCTGTGAGGCCCAACGTTCGAAGGCCATGCTTCACCACCTCATCCCATGCCTTCCTGGGTCTCCCTCTACCCCGGATTCCTTCTACTGTTTGGGAGTGTCACTTCTTCACACAGCTCTCCTCATCCATCCATAGTACTCATGTACTATGGATGGATGAGGAGAGCAAACGTCTCTCTTGCACTCCACATCCGATGCTTCTTATGTCCATCATTTCTCTCATGTGTGCACACTGATATTACACATCCAGCGGATCATGCTAGCTTCATTTCTTTCGAGCTTACACATGTCTTCAGCAGTCATGGCCCATGTTTCTCTGCCGTGAAGCATGGCAGTTCACACACATGCATTGTAGAATCTACCTTTCACTTTGAGAGAGAGGCCCTTTGTCACTTGTAGGGGTAGAAGCTTTCTGAACTTTGCCCAGGCTATTCTCATTCTAGTGGTAACACTCTCTGAGTATCCACCCACATGACAGACTTGGTCACCTAAGTAGAGGAAGCTATCAACTACTTCTAGTTTCTTCCCCTGGCATGTGATGGAATTTGTTTCCTGAGCATCTGTGGTGTTTATTGCCCCTGTGCATCTGCCGCACACAAAAGCTATCTTCCTTTGATGTTGCTGCACTTCTTATGTGTCTATAGCTTACATTGGGTACATCTTATGGAGGTTCTACCTATACCTTTTCTACAGATTGAGCAGGGCCACCTACCTGAAGGGGTGTGTGATGTGTTCGCCTTCCTACTTACTAGAACTTTGGTCTTTGCAACATTGTCTCTAAGGCCCTTTGATTCTAAACCTTGCTTCCACACCTGAAATTTCTTCTCTAGTTCTGGTAGTGATTCTGCTATGAGGGCCAAGTCATCAGCATAGAGGAGCTTCCAGGGGTAACCTGTCTTCAATTCCTCTGTAATTGCCTGGAGGACTATGATGAATAAAAGGGGACTGAGGGCTGATCCTTGGTAGACCCCTACTTCTACCTGAAATTATTCACTATACTCATTGCCAACCCTAACCTTACTAACGGCATCTCCGTATAGGGCCTGTAAAGCCCTTATTAACCAATCGTCAATCCCCAGTTTCTGCATCACCCACCAGATAAGGGATAAGGCTTTCTCCAAGTCCACAAAAGCTAAGTATAGGGGTTTATCTTTGGCTATGTATTTTTCCTGAAGTTGCCGCACCAGGAACATTGCATCAGTGGTGCTTCTACCTGGCACAAAACCGAACTGCATCTCATCTAAGAAGACTCTCTCCCTACTTAGTTGGGCTATGACCCTCTCCGTGACCTTCATCACTTGATCCAGCAGTTTGATACCCCTGTAATTATTTCTGTCTAAAGCATCACCTTTACCCTTGTAGCAGTTGACTATGGTGCTGCAACACCAGTCATTGGGTATGTCTCCATCATGAACTACCTGGTTTACAATATGGGTGACTAGGCAAAAGCCCACAGTAATTCCTGATAGGCTGGGGGGTTTTCCTGGCTTCATACCCTTAATTGCTTTATCTACCAGGGTGCTGTCTATTCGGATAGCTGGTCCCTCTATTGAGTCATTTGGCAGGCTCTCCTCCTCCCATTCATTCTCCACGTTCAGCAGTCTTTCATACCGAAAGGGAAGTACATTGTATATATGTATGCATGGTACATATGTGCGTGCATGTGTGTGTGTGTGTCTGTATGTATGTAGGTGCAATTACAACATCCACACTTGTTACAAAAATACACATACACACACCCAGTTGTAGCATATCCACCTAGAACTTTGTTATTCCCTGAAGCTAGATTTTCACTGCAAAATAGGAAAGAAAAAGATTGAAAATTTATTCATCGGAAGTGAATAATTTCCATGAATGAATGAATGATTCTAAGTCAACATTGTGCAATGGACAAGAAAGAAGCTGGCCACAGATACAGTCTATGTAGTCAGTCAGTGTAGGTTAGTCAACATTTTAGCTTAGATTAAGTGATTTACTGCTAACATTATTTAATTACAAAACATAACTTTGTGATTTTGTCAGTTGAAGCAGGTTTTACTAAATCAGATGGCTTTATCACTGAGCTGTGTGCATGGGCAAACTTTTTCAAGAAGCGGGCTGCACAACTAAAAGAACTCAAGATAATTTTCATTAAACGTGCCATTCAAAAAGTCCTGCAGGCTGCAGTTTGCCAAGGACTGTGTCAAAGGTTGTTTTTATCAAATAAAAATCTTATTACAGACACTCCAATCAGCAGCACTAAAAATCATCTTTCTAGGGAATACACAAAAGGTGTGTATTGTAAGTAGATTTGTTCCAATAACAATTGTCGTTCCAAGAACAAAAAAAAAAAACAATTTATATAAACACGCACACACGTGTGTATGTGTGTGGGGTTGTCAGATAAATTGATACTTTTTTTACATTCAAAATTCTTGGATCTTTTCTGTTTGGCTGCCACTTTTCAATTTCTGTTCCAATTGATTTTATATTTAATGTAATGATGTAGTTTTGTATGCTAATCATTGACATGAAATTCATTTTCATCATAAATCAACAAATGAAGAGTTAATAGCTTTTAAAGTTTGCAAATTTTGTGTAATTTTAGCCAATCATAAGCAACAGACACATTCATACCCGTTTCCATAGTAACAAGCGAAGTATGAGAACTCTTTTGTCTGTGAGAAAGAATGTGTTGACAAATGTATTCTACATGAAACCAAGTGCATTGATGATGAGTGCCAGCCAGTTCGTGTAACCTTGTGTATATGATGGAGACACTAAAAACAGAGGAGGATGCAGTTTCTTACTTGCAAGAGGCCTCTGTAAAGTGAGGTAATAAACGACACTGTGGCACTCACCGTTGTATGGTTGAGTTATATCTCTTTGAGTTTACGTGGCGCAAGAGATATGAAAATTGTAATTTGTTCCAGAAATTACTTGAGTGCATTTCAAACTTAGGTTTTCAATGAACGGGACAATAAATTGTTTGTTTTTTTTATGTTTTTGGATAAAGCTTTCAAGTTTGATATTTTGAAAAATATTTAATTTGTAAGGTACTATTTTGGATAAATCTTTTAAGTTTGAGCTATAAGTTTGTTATTTTGAAAAATATGTAATTTGTATTGTGCTGTTTATAGCATTAAATGTATATTGAATACTTAAAACAACAAAATATGTGTTTACTCGTCTTTTTTGGTGATTGTGAGACATACAAAAAATAACAGTTAGATAGGTCTTAAATTGCGCACCCAATTTTTTTTGTTTTTGCATAATTGTATGAATTCCCATGCGTAGAATACAAATTTGCAAAACTTTTTCGGGAAAAAGCAAAATATCCCTGAGATTCAGCATGGAAAATTACATCAATACACCAAATTTCAAAATTTTCACTAAGTTTGAAATTTCCATAGGTGCAGCCAAACAGAAAATATCCTATTGTATACTGTTTTTAATGCTTCAAAAAATTTTCTTTGACATGATGATGATGATGGAGTGTCAAGTGGAAAAACGAATGAATTTAGCTGACAATGCAATACATGTTTCATTTGGGTGTGATATTTTTTCTAAGAAGCATCATGCAGGAAATAGGAACCCACTTGAGTTTGAAAGCATGACATCCTGGAAATACACTCAACATAATACAGTAAAAGCTAAACAAAAGAAATAGTGTTTTTTATTGTTGCTTTGTTTTAAAACTAAGTTAAAGACACCAATCATTCTTTTTTCTAAAGTCAAATCGCTACTGACATCCTATACCATGCAAGATTCAAGACCTGTTGTCTTAGTGTTATAACTATTTGATATTTAATGAAAAGCAGAACAAACTACATCATTTGTATTTTTTTTTCTTTTACATGTTTCAGTCATTGGATTGCGGCCATGCTGGGATACCACTTTGAAGAATTTAGTTGAACAAGTCAACCTCAGTACTTATGTGAGTGTGTGTGTTTTTTAAAGTCTGTTACTTAATCTATTGGTTTCTTCTGCCAAACAGCTAAGTTACAGGGAGGTAAAGAAACAGACACTGATTGTTAAGTGCTGATGGTGAGTACAAATAAACAAACACAAATACACATATCATCAATTAATGTCCATCTTCCATGTGGCATGGGTTGAATGGTTTGACAGGAACTGGCAAACCAGAGGGCTGCACCAGATTCCATTGCCTGCTTTAGCATGGTTCCTATGCCTTGACACCCTTTCTAACGCTAACCACTCTACAGAGTCTATTGAGTACTTTTTATGTGACACCAACACCAGTGGTGTTGCTATATAACTTGCAAGGCCTGGACTTATGCCTCAGAGGGTAACTTTCTAGGTGCAAACCCATAGCCATTCATGACTGAAGGGAGTCTTTACCCTTTACCCCAGTAGGAAAAGAAAGGAGAGATAGAGTTAGAGGGAAACAGATAGTGTTGGGGATGCTTTGAGGGGGGGACCTACCCACAGGGTACAGTGAGGGGAATATAAGTGGTACAGAGGGGGATGTTTTAAAAGAGTGAAGGGGTAATATTAGTGGTGGTGAAGAGGTGATTGAGCACACAATGGTTAGAGAAACTGGAGTGACTTGGTGAGTGGGGTATAGTAGATATATGAGGGTGTGGAGGTATGTGAAGGACGGTGGAGGGGCCTGCAGTAGGTGGGGATCATGGGTGGCAGGAAATGGAATGTGGGTGAGTTTTGACAAAGGACAGATTATGCATGCGTGTGTGGGAGGGTGGGGTGCATTGCCTCAAAGAACAAGCCTGTATGTATGGTCACAACTTTGTTTGGCATGCCTCTTCAAGCACAGCAAATCGCCAGAAATTTCTGTCCCTTGTCAACGAGGCTCACCATCAGATCATTTCTCACCACTTTGTCCCATGTCTTCCTGGGTTTGCCTTCTCCACAGGTTCCCGACATGAGTGATCTTCACTTCTTTATTCAGCTGTCCTCATCCATATGCATTACATGACCAGACCAACATAGTTTTTTTCTCTTGCACACTACATCTGATGCCTCTAATACAAAATTTTCCTCTTAAATCATTTACATTGTCATACATGCACAATGATATTACACATCCAACAGAGCATGCTGGCTTCATTTATTTCAAGCCTTTACATGTCCTCAGCAGTTACAATCCATGTTTCACTGCCATCTGCTTTTCACTCTGAGGGAGAGGTATTTTGTTACCAACAAAGTTAATAGCTCTCTGAACTTTGCCCAGCTGGTTCTTTATATATATAGGGGTAAGTTGTCTTGTCTGTCTATGATTTTCAGGTGTTTTAAGCAAATCATACCCACCATGCTAAACTGCAGCATACAGGCAAAGAAAGAAAACACATACATTGAGTATGTGCAGTCAATAATGTTTACAAAACTAGTGCTGCTTCTAATTCATAATAAAATTTCTTCTTACATAAGCATAATTGTGGTATGCCAGCAAAATGTTTTTACACTATCTGTATATGGTCATGGACTAGTGATTGAGTTCACCCCTGGTTCAATTTGAACATGTGATATTGATAAACCACCAAAATGGCGAAATATCAGTATCCATCATGCCTGAATAGGATTAGGAGTGAGTTGTCTTGCTTGTTTATGACTTTTAGGTGTTTTAACACCCAGTGCTTTGACGGAGTCATCCCAACGACACAAAACGGCAGCATACTGGTGAACAAAACATACATTGAATATGTGCAGCCAATACTGTTACATAATATATATATATATATATAATATTAGGGACAAAATCCAAAATTACAGGTAAAAACTCAATTAAAATTAAATTGAGCTTTATAGATAAAATATATAGTTTTAGGGAAAATAACCAAGTTTCAAGAACTCATCGATGAAAATCCACTATCACATATAGAAAAATTAATAATTAAAAGCACAATAAATGAGTATAATATAAAGTATAATATATATATATATATATATAGTATAATATATATATACACACATACGACAAGCTTGTTAGCCACACAGCTGTTCCTGTGCCTATTAATGTTTAATTTTGAAAATAAGATTGTGGTTGACATTGTACATAAACTGATAAAATGTAATGGAAAATCTGGAAGATTAGGAAAAAAAAAACCCACTCTCTATTCATTCTGATACTATTGGAATTGGCCTAGTGGTCTGGGTGTTCATTCCTGATGATTAGATTGTGATTACAATTCCTGAACAAAATGGTATATTGTCCTTGAGCAAGATACTTCATTTCATGTTGCTCCAGTCTATTCAGCTATGAGTAGCAGCTGTGTACAGGTGCAACCCTTTCTCCCTCTAACTACCACATCCTGGATATTCTTCTAGATTAACAGTGAGAAAACCATGTGAATGTCTTTGTCTCTATGTGATTACGAAGGCATCTAAAGCAACTAATGAAAGTAGGATATAAGTTACAGGTCATACTCGTTTGCAAGCAATGGCTGGCTGTATTTATATAGTATCAACATCATTTAACATTCATGTTCTATGCTGGTATGAGTCAGACAGATTTTAATAGACTCCAATGGGTCCAAGGACTACATGATGCTCCAGTCATCTGCTTTGACATGGTTTCTGTGGCTGACTGCCCTTCCTAACACCAACCAGTTTGCAGTATGTATTGTTACTAGCACTAGTGACATCATCATGCAGCTCACAAAACTCTCAAACTGATGGCAGTTCACATATTAAATTTAAATATTTGTATGACACCTTGGAATAAGTGTTTTTTACTATAGCTCTTGGCCAATCAAAGTCGTGTGAATGCATTTGGCAACCAGAAATGAGAGAAACCTGTTGTATGTGTGTATATATATATAATATATATATATATATATATGTATGTATGTATATATGTAATATATACATGTATGTGTCTCCTAGTGTTGACATTGTATGATAGCTGTAAATGAGTGTCATACAAGTAGTATTATTCATTACTAATAATCTGTGAAAAACATATTTGGCTATAAGGAAATATTACCTTGTTTGGCAACAGGAAGGGTATCCAGTCATAGACAGTTTGCCTCAATAACCTCCATCTACTCAAGCATGAAAAAGTGAACATTGAAATAATGATGATGATGAAAAACAAAAAAGTAACCACGATGAACCATTTTTTAAATTATGGATAACATCACAGTCAGGTCTTCTAGTTCTTTGTGGAATCCTCTGGCTTGCTTCACTTCAGTAAAAATATCTCACTTGCAGATAATACCACTAAGCTTTCTTCCTATTCCAAATTTCCTTTTTCAACCCCATTTCCAATACCTTGACGACATTGAAGACAGTAAAAAACAACCTTTTTTTTTTTTTGTTTTCAGTTTCTTTTATATTCCCCCAGTGATTCCCTGCATGGTTTCTATGAAGCAAGATCTAATGCAGATGTATTTTCTCACATTTGACACTAAGCAGTCTCTTTATCCAACAACTTCAGGAAAACTAATGCTTATCTCCTTACCATTTCCAAAGTCTCTGTTGATCTAGCATAGCTAAGTTGTCTACGCTGAGGCTCTGTGAATTCTAAATCTTTTCAGTCAGAACTTCTTTATCAAATTACTCAATCATTATAGGATTTTATTCACGCTGGTGTTCCTCATATCTATAACCCTCCTTCCGTGAGTTAATGGCCTTCTCACACACTTATGTCATTTCAAGCCAGCTTGGCACTAGTTCTGTTAAGTTTCCAAATACATATTTTTCAATGACAAGTTTCTAGTCATTCAACTTGCTTGAAATAGCAGTCAAACTCCCCTTAAACCACATCCTAGTCTAACATAAGGATACATTAGATAATGCAACCAATAAAAATACAGAATGATCACAACTAGAATACCTTGATTATATGCCTGATCAGAAAGACCAGGGACTAAATAAGGTCTCTTCTAACACCAGGACAATCTTACTTCACATTTCCTGCTGATGAGCAATACACAGCTCGTATCCCTCAAATCTAAGATATCACAATCAATTTACTTCTCAGTGACTGAGATATATTAACCACAGGTCATTAGATTTACTGTCTTTTGTTCTTATATCTCAACCTACAAAGCTTTCTTTCACCTACAATTTATTCGTCTACCCAACTTCCTTAACCCTTTGTGATTGTATATATTTAGAATGACATTATAGGGTAAGTATGAGGCCAGATCTGACCTGTAGGAATATTTTAGCCAGATATGGCTGGTTTAAATGCTAAAGGGTTAATCCTTCCCGCAAGTCACAACTTTCTCGAATTCCCTCCTACAAACATCAACAATGTAACAGTATGCTATCCTTAACCTCTGACTTCATTGAATAAAATAAAAAAATGTTGAGTGAATTTATGTACAATTTGTGAAATCATTGTTTACATTTCTCTTGTTTTTTTTTAATTATTCCAAGAGACAACCCTGAAAAAGAAATTTGCTTCTTGGTTTTTATCCTTCTACCATATTAATGGCCATTGCAGAATGTAGAAACATATCAATCTTATAATTTTAAGCCTCCGTTTTGGAATAATAAATAATGGTCTCCTTAACTGAGTGCTCCCTGAACCCTTACTCTCCTTGCTGCTTAACTGAGTGCTCTCTGAACCCTTACTCTTGGTCTCCTTGCTGCTTAACTGAGTGCTCTCTGAACCCTTACTCTTGGTCTCCTTGCTGCTCCAATGAACACTCTCAACCCTTACTGTGGTTGAGTATTCCTTTCCCTGCTGCTTAACTGAATGCTCTCTCAACTCCTATTGTGGGTAAAAGTAGTTTCTCTCCAACCGAACATAATTTCTATAGACAATCCATACCCGTAATATATATATTGCAACCACTCTAAGTTGGTTATCTAAATCTCTGTAAAACTAACCAAAAATTTTCTTTACTTAGAGGAATATGAACGATTATGAATGGCTCTTTTAAAAAAATGTCAAATCAAAATTCAAGTTGTGAAATTTTTTGTAGTATGTGTAACTATTGTCAATGGATTATCACAGGAGAAACATCAGTGAACAGGCTGTCAACAGAATTCCTTTAGGTATTTAACAAGACTCTCTGCATTAAATTCCACCAAGGAGAGAGCAAGAGGCAAAAAAAAAAAAAAAAAAAAAAAAAAAAGGGTAATTACTATTTAAAGTCCTAATACTCATAGGGCTGGTTACCCAGTTTCCATGGTGTATAAGTGACATTCCACCTCTGAACAGGATACCAGTCCATTGCAGGATTTACTCATTTACAGCTGAGTGAACTGGAGCAATATGAAATGTTTCGCTCAAGAACATAATGCATCAACCAGTTTGGGAAATGAAACCACATTCTTCCAATCATGAGTGCAACACCCTAACCACTAGATCATGCGCAGTAATAGGAGGTAAAAAGAAAGAAAAAAAAAAGACCCAATTCAGAGCAGTGGATTGGCAGAACTGTCAGAGTATTAAATGTCATGTATCTGTAGATCCCCCTATTCTGACAGTAACACCTATGACAACAATAGCAGTATGGGCAACTGCTTATCCATAAAGGAAGGAAGAAAGAAAAAAAAAAAACAAAACAAAAAACACTGTTGCCCAAAGACCCTAAAAGAGCAGAAATCAATTTGTAGTTTAGCTAAGTAGTGGTGAGTCAAGTCCATTAACATTTTACTTCTACCAGGAAATAAATCAAGTTAACTTCCTTCATGCTGTTTTTATTTCACTATATAGATATTTCCTCTAAAAGTTCAAGGCCTCATGAATCATCAGAAGTGATTAGTAATTCGTAAGACCTTACAAAACAAAAACCCAACCAAATCAGGCTAAATACAAAAGAGAATAAAACAAATTAAGACATCACACTAGATTAGAAACCCCATGGTTTCTTTCTCCTCCTCCTCCTCCTCACAGATCGCTATTGGTAGATTTTCCAATCTCTACATATGGTCAAAATGTCATCCCAGCTCAGAGAATCAACTTACAAAACTGAAACAAAGTTGTTCTACTACAAACCATAATTTAATGATTCTATTTCCCTAATGGCAATGATATTAGTTATTTCTAATGTTTTTGGAATTCTTATAATTACAGGATTCAGTTTAAAATGAAATCTTGCTACAGTAGATAATAGGAGTGAATCCAGCAGAAACAATCTCATTTTTTAACAGATGAGTAAGCATTAACAATAATAAAACATAGGAACAAGGCCAGAAACTTGGAGTAGCAGGGGTTAGTTAAGTTTAAATCAAACCCCAGCACTTCACTGGTACAGTATTTTATTGACCTGGGTGGGTAACAGATAAAATTGAACTAAGCAGGATTAACAAAAATATGGAATACCACAAGGCATTTTACTTGATACTCCACTGGTCCTGTTAATCCTCTTCCCTAATGGGTTCTAATTTATGTGCAAGGTCAGCAAATCTGAAGGGATGGAGTTATTTGATCACTCAAAATGCATAGAGCTCTAACTGTAGACTGCAAGGAATTTTATCCAATTCTGATTCTGTCAATCCTCAATCATAATAATCCTTTCTACTCTAAACAAAAGACCTGAAGTTTTAGGCAGCAGGGCTAGTCCAATAAACTGATCTTAGCACTCATTAACCTTGAAAGGATGAAAAGTCTGAAGAATTGCCACTAAGCATTTTGTCCTTTCTAGGGTGATCAGCTGGCAGAATTGTTAGCACACCAGGCAAAACACTTAGCATTTCATCTTTCTTTATGCTCCGAGTTCAAATTTCACTGAGGTCAACTTTGTCTTCCATTCTTATGGGGTTAATAAAATAAGCAACAGTTGAGCACTGCAGTTGATGTAAACGACTTGCCCCCTCCCAGGAACTGCTGGCTTTGTGCCATAATTTAAAACCAATAATTCTTTCTGAAATTTTATTTTGTGGGGGGACCAGTCAGAGTTATATTAACCTAGTGCTCTGGTATTTTTCACTGAACCTTAAAGAATGACCTTAAATACAACACTTATTTTAAGATTTCATACAAGTGTCTGAATTTGATATCCCAGTTGGCAAAATAACCAAGATGTCTTCATATATATATATAAACCACCTTAGCAAAACTGGCTATATTTCTCTTTAATAATAATTGTTGTGAACTCAAAAAGGCCAACTTAGTCTTTCATCCTTTCAGTATCTACCCGTCTATGGCAATGGACTGGCAGAATTATTAAAGACTTGGACAAAATCTAGGCAGGATTCATTATGTTTTGTGCCAATAGACTATTAAAAGAAGGTAACAGAGAAATCACTTCTGTATTCTTATATGAAAAATTCCTTAACACATGGTGCTCGACATATCACCAAGAGTTGTTCATGATGTAATACCACAGAAAGGAAAGGAATAGCTATTGGCAACCCAGCTTTAACAGACTCATGATCAATGATATTCCTACAGAGATGGTAGCCATGATTGAACTAAGAAAAACTATCTTATCTGATATGTCCTTTCTGTCTTCAAAATGGCAGGAAGTAATTTGAAGATTTTGGGTGCTAATCTAGCAATTTGACCATATGAAGGTATCTTCTCTAATGATTGAAGAATGAAGTCAGTTAAAATTCCATTCAGGACATTATTTCTCAAATAACTTCGAAAGGAGTTCTTTAACACAGTACTATCAAGAAAGAAGAAAAAGAACTAAATTAATCATTCTCAGGTATTTAATAGAATGGATTATTACTAATTTTCCTGTAGGTTTTCCATAAATCACCACTACTGCATTTGTCTATCAGACATCGAGTCCCTCAATTCTAAGCAATAGCATCACAAGACAAATTCTTGATCCAGTTTTGGTTGAGTTTCAGAAATAAAGTTTCATCTACTTCAAAATCAAGATGAATTTAATATATTTACCTATAAGTTAAATGAATTTTGCATAACAAATTGATAATTTGAAGAAAAAAAAAAATGGCTTTGACCAACTTATTCTTGTACAGACTGTAAGGTCAGAGAAAATAAGTAACAAGTTCAAATGGCTAAACATTTGACTCTCACATCAGTTATTTTGTTTATTAAATAGCAATGCAGCAGACAGCTTGTCAATTTATACAGTTGAGACTGGCACTGAATCTACACAACCAAACTTAAGTTGAACTAGATTTTAGAGTTTGTCCATTAATGCAGCATAGAATAACCAAAGAATAAAGTAGAAATCAGCAAAAGCCAGTCTAAGAAAATGAAAACTTCACCAGTAAGAAAAAAATAAATAGGAGAGCAAAATCCTTTATTGGTGAGCTGAAAAGGTTGGTTTACATGAGCAACATATGTGTTTTGTATGTGTGTGTATATATATAGAGAAACTGCTCTTTAGCAAGCAGTGTGAACACAATTTGACCAAGGCACTGCTCTTTACTAGGCAAACAACACACAAGTTAAGCCACACATAATCATGCATATACATAGATGAGAGAGCACAGAAAGAAAGAGAGCAGAAAGAGACCACCTGTAGTTGTCTTTCTTGAATGCAAAATAGTAAAAGGAAATTTATCAGCCAATCAAGTGTGCATGTGTTTTTACACCTGTGCACATACTTACCAGCATACATGTGATTTTTTAAATTTTTATTATTTCATTTCATTAGAGCAACAATGTATATATAGATATACTTTTTTAAAATTTGTTAAAAATACAAAATAAGATAAAATATAGAATAAATGATGTAAAGAAATCAAAAAGTTTGGAAAACAGAAAAATTCTGTCCAATAAATAGCAACACATTCCAAAAGTATAGATTTAGCGGCAAGAAAGCAGAGAGAATATTAAATAAACAAAATAGTAAACTCTGAAAATAATCTAACATTTAAATTTGTTTAATCATTTAAAAAAATATATTTTTTAAACTATTGCTAATTAAAAAGCTCAAAGCAGATTTGCTTTTATTTTTCCTTGAGCAGGGCTCCCCATCACCTCTAGTTATTTCTTGCTGCTCTTGAAGCAAGTGAATAATTTTGCCCATCCTTGTAAGTTTCAGTTTAAAGTGTGGAAGAAGAAAACATTTTTAATTTGTTCAGTGTAATTGTTCAACGCAATCGTTTTTAAATAATAGGATCATCATTATTAAGATAATCATCATGAACTTTAATATTAGAATTAGCTTTAACATAAGAGCAGTCATTCTTGTGTGAATCTGGTATAAAGAACCAATAATCCTAACTATGAGAAACAAAAAACTTCAGTTTTAGTTAAATTCGGTTTTAATTAAAACTGCACCTCCAGGTAATGTTACAATTAATATGCAGTTAACTCATAAAACATTAAATTCAATGTTAGAACAACTAGAAAATATTTAAGATACACAAATGCAAACTCAATATTGCAATAAAATAACTTATTTTATATTCAGGGGCAAAAAGAGCATTATTATTATTATTAAATAAAAAAAAAATTATAAGAATAAACCTAGACAAGCAACACAGAGGAAATTATATCACAATTTATTGAATTTCTCGATTGTATTGTAAAAAAATATTCAGAGACAGCATTGTATTTCTACCTTAGCTGTGGAGTAAAAGACAAAAAACACGAAAGCCCAACAGTAATGATTGCCATCAAAGAGAGAGGGAGTGGGGTCAGATATATAGAGAGGTAGAAAGATTAAAAAGCAAAGAGAAAATCTGGAAGATGAAGCACAGAATGAAATTTGGTTTAGCAGAAGAGAAATATTCTACACTAAAATGAAAAAGCAGTGGTCTGTTAACACATGCATGAGTGTATGTGTGTAGTCATAGCAGCAGTGGTGAAGAAAGATGAGAGGAAGAGATGTTGGGCATGGAGCTGGGTTGGGATGGGATCAAGTGTAGGTGGCAGCAAAGGACATTTTTTGCAAACAAGAAAAACAAAAAAAGGAAAACAAAAAAAAAATTACAAGGGTAAAATAGAGGAAAAATAAATAAAAAAACAGAAAATAAATAAATAACAGCTGGTTGTATCAAAGACATGGGATTGTGATTTCCATGATACAGTTGAAAGCCTTATTTTGTTTTTATTATCATTATCATATTTTAAAACAGCGTCCAAAAAAAAAAAAAAAAAAAAAAAAACCACTTTGTCCAGAATTAAATTTACTTAAACATTTTATTCTTCATTATTTTTTTGTGTTATTACTGTTCAGTAATAATATATTTTTCAAAATTTGTCAATATTTATTTTTTTGTCTTTCTATAATTTTTTTTTTTAAATTTAATGCGTTTATTAAATTTTCCAGCCAGTGGATTTAGACAGCCAAAAAAGCCATTGTGACACCAATGCAGGACATGTGTGGAGGAGACAGGGTCTAATATTTGGTTGCAAGGGAAAGTAGCGGGGGATGGGGTAGGTTCTTATTGATCAGCAATAGACATGACAACATAGCATTTTGACTTGAAGACTATTATCATTATTATTATTAAAATTATGTAGGCCTTACTGCAGGTTCCTGCATTTAGTAACGGCCTGAGTAATTTTCATCTTTCTCACTGATAACAGTAGAAAGAACCAAACATTTTACCGAAATTAAACAGCATTTCAAAAGAAAAGCGTATTCCATCCCATACACCCCTCACTGAAAAAATTTCTTAGATCCTTCTCAGCAAAACAGGTTAGAGTGGGAGGAATGAAAGGCAATGGAAATAAAAAAAAAGCCTTTGTTATAATAATAATTTTTTAATTGTCTCACTTGTTCACAAAGAGGTGGGGGGAAAGGGGCTTGAATGAAAACAAGTGGGGAGAAATTTCATGGAGACAAACTGTGTCCATTAGCCATGTTTAAGGAGAGAAGAAAGGTGAGTAGAGTGAAAGGGCAGTTCCTTGATCTAGAACTCTAGTCTATAAGCTGAGCAACTTGTTTCGTGATCCTGTAACTGGATTGTGCAACGGCTGGCAGAAGGGGCCACATCAATCTTCAGATCAGTCAATTGGTCGCGATGTAAACCCATCCAATGTCTTAATGTTTCATTATCGTATGTTGGAATAACTGTAACTTCCAGCTCTTTGTCTTCCCAGGTTTGTTTGGCGTCCAGAAGAGCATTTAATATTTGAGGGTTTGGCGAGAGGGCACTTAGCACATAGTAACGGGCTCGAATCCTCTTGAAGAATTCAATATCACTTGATGTTGGATCACCATGGTTAGGAATATATGTCAAGTCTACATAGAAAGTAGTGTGAGGGGGTAAAGGAGGAGCAGGTTTCGAGGCTGGAGAAGTACGGCTCCCACTAGTGGTAGAAGTCGGACGTTTGGTTGCTGACAGTTTGGTCTTTGATTCCGTTTTTAAAACACTGCTTGTAGTCTTGATCTCTTGTTTAACTGCTGTGGAAGATAAGGGACGTGATTTTGTCAAAGGTTTCTTCTCAGCAGTTGCTGAAGATGATCTTTTATCCAAGCTAGTAGCCGAAGTCTTTGGTTTACTCTTCAGATCTGCATCCCCATTGGCCAACCTCTTCTCAGGCTTGCTGCTTGTTGCAGTCTTTCGTTCTGTTAAAGGTTTAGATTTTCCTAAAGTTGTTGGTTTCTTAGTCTCAGTCTTTTTGTTGTCAGCTAACTTTTTATCAGTGGTCTTAGAATCTAATTTTGAGTGAGTTGTTCTAGATTTCATTGTTGTTGTTGAGCTCCTTGCAGCAGTTACACCATTTGGCTTTTTCGATTCAGGTGGTGGAGGGCTAGGGAGATTCATGGGCTTCCCCCATTCATCAGCAGGTTCAAATGGTTTAGCATCAGCATTAAAGCCTTCAAAATTAGCAGCTTGTCCTCCCATATAAGAAACATTCCCTTGTTGACCAAACGGATCAAAAGACTGTTGATTACTTGGAGAAAATGGTGGTGCAAGTGGTGACAAGTTGCTGGCATTGGTATTCCAGCCAGATGTGGCAGCTGATTGTTCAGACAACTGTTTAGATGAACCATAAGATTCATCAATATCTTTTTCGTCATCAGGTGTACCACCATCAATAGAGTCAGTATCATCTCTATCTTCAAATTCTTTTTCAGCAGTTAATCCATCTTCACTAGAGAACTCACCACTGTGAGATTGATGTACATCCACAGGTTGTCCCATTGTTTTGGCTTCTCCCTCACGTTGAGGAGTCTCATCCTTTTCAAAAGCTGCTGGTATTGAAGATACATGATCTTTAGCACCAGCCATGTGTTCTACTGCTGCTGCAACATGATCTTGTTGCTCTTCAAAGTGTTGGCCTTCAGGACTTCTTTCTTTTTCATCCCAGTCCATTGCCATTTCATTAGTTTCAGGTTGGGAAGCCACTTCAGAAGAATCTTCATCTTCCTCATCATCAATTTGGTCTTCATGTATTTGCTTGTCTGCTTCATCACACTGGTCAAGGGCTGTACCACTATCAGACTGATGCATACTACCTTTTGGACCATGGTTTTCTTTGTCTTCATCTTTTTCGTGAAATTCCATTCGTGAGGCAGCACCAAAGTCTTGTTCAGCCTCATAACCCTCAGGACTGTAACGTTCAAGTTCCTCAGTCTCACGATGCATCTCTTCGTGATTACTCTCTGGACTGATTCGATCTGACAAATGGTCATCAGATGTGCTTTCTTGTTCCTCTTGACTGTCTGCCATGTCATGCTGTTCCCTGTGACCTAAGGCTTCCTCACTTGCATGTTCCCTTTCCGGGGACTCACTTCTGGCATGCTCATCTTCATACATTGGCGACTCAGCACTAGCATGTTGCCTTTCATATTCTGGAGATTCTGTGCCAGAGTGCTCTCTTTCATACTCTGGAGATTCTGTGTCAGAGTACTCCCTCTGGTTCTCTGGAGACTCTGTGCCTCTACGCTGATTTTCAAATGTTGAAGATTCAGTAGCTGTGCACTGACCTTCAAACGAGGGAGACTCAGTGCCAGCACGTTGACCTTCAAACGAGGGAGACTCAGTGCCAGCACGTTGACCTTCAAACGAGGGAGACTCAGTGCCAGCACGTTGACC
>NC_068990.1:70188623-70216482 GCF_001194135.2 Octopus bimaculoides
CTGACCTTCAAACGAGGGAGACTCAGTGCCAGCACGCTGACCTTCAAACGAGGGAGACTCAGTGCCAGCACGCTGACCTTCAAACGAGGGAGACTCAGTGCCAGCACGCTGACCTTCAAATGAGGGAGACTCAGTGCCAGCACGCTGACCTTCAAACGAGGGAGACTCAGTACCTTTGCACTGACCTTCAAATGAGGGAGACTCAGTACCTGAGCGCTGACCTTCAAATGAGGGAGACTCAGTACCTGAGCGCTGACCTTCAAACGAGGGAGACTCAGAACCTTTGCACTGATCTTCAACTTCAGCATCTTGCTTTTTCTCATAATCTTGAGATTCTAGTCCAGCATCATGCTTCTGGTGTTCAGGAGAGTATCTCCCAGAAGCCTCACAACTAGGCTGATCAGATGGAAAGAGATCTTGCGGTTTCTCAGACAACAATTCTTCACATTCCGGCATTAATTGGTTCTCTTTAATCTCAGAACAATCTTCTGAGATTGAGTCATCTTTTGTTTTTTCTTCTGAAATATCATCTTGGAGATTCTGCAAAACCTCAGCCTGTGATGGCAAGGCTGGCTCCATCAAACTACCATACATAGATGTTGACATACAAGAATCCATGGGCAATGGAGGAGAAAGTTCTCTCTCGGGACTAATTTCAACTGGAGCAGCTGTTTCTGAAGTAATCTCACTTTCAGGTAAAGTTTTAGGTTTTGAAAGAAGGTCTGCAGTTATGTCCCTTGACTCATTTCCAGAAAACCCAAGCCTTGAATCATTATATTGAATAGGCTGGCTCTCAAGAACCAAATCAGGTTCTGGTAGTGACTCTGGCTGAACTTCTTCCATTTCATCAAACCCTTTGTCTTCAGAACCAGAGGATACAATCTTATCAGCTTCAATTGCATCATCAGAACGTTGAGCATGACTCATCATGTCATCATAAATACCCATATCCTCCATTTGTTTCATGTTTAATCTACTGCTAAGTTGGTCATCTTCAGGCTCAGCTGTAGCATCTCTTTCCACATGAGTTGGGTCTGGCAAAGGCTCAGGTGATTGGTTGTTCATGAGACAAGGTGATGTTGCATTCATTGATTGTTCAGATTCAGCTTTCATTGAAGGATGGCCAATCAGATCTAGTAGAGGATCTGAGGCAGGGCTGGATGTAGGAGCTGCTGCAGGTGTATTGCCAAAATCTACAAGTAGATTAGAATCTTTCTGGACTAGATCAGGAGGAGATTTTTTGACAACAGGTGCAGCTGGTTCAGAAATAGCAGGAACACCATCCAAAGGAGACTGAGCTGAAGGAGCCACTTCAGTGGGAGGCGATATTTTAGGTGAGACACTATTGCTTGATTTTGGTTTATCACCCTTTTCTTTTGCTTTGCTAGTTTTTTTATTAGTGTCATCTTTCAATCCCTTGTTGGTAGTTTTGCTAAGCGATGTCCTTGATTTCACTTCAACCCTAGCTTCACGTTTGATTGGTTCGCTCTTGCTAGCCAATGGTTTTGAAGTAGTCCTAGTAGCTTTCAATGGTGCAGATTTTTTTACTGCAGTTTTTGGGGCATTCAGATCTTTATCACAGCACTTTGGAAACTTCAACACATTTAGGGTCTTCATTTTCTCAAGACCTTCAATGATTTTATGTTGAGGAGCATTCCCAGGGAAAAATATGCGAGTAATTTTTTCTAATGGGTCAGCTGGCCGCCAGATTAAAAGTGCACATATGGACAACATGTTTGGGAGTGGACATTGAGAACCATTCACCTGAATTGATTGTTTACTCCATTGTTGATAAAATTCCTTTAATTCTTTGCTGTCTTGGACAGGATTCAAGATGTACATATCCAGAGATCCATGGCCAACTTTATGATAAAGATTCACTGGATCAATCTGTGGAGAAGTTGCAGGTCGAGAACAAGAGTTAACAACTTGTCTTAATTGTCGCACATAGTCAGTAATTTTATCTCCTTCATTAGAAAGATTTATCAGTAAACTATCTGCTGATGGTTTTCCGTCCAATTCTGATTCATCTTGCGAGTTCCGGTTACCCTTTGGGGCATTGAAGTAAACATGGCCTATCTCTGGGTGCACATTTTCAATGCTCTTACGGTGTAAGACTGAATTAATGCCAAAAAGGTTATCAATACCCAAGTGTGTGAGCAAGAGTGCATCAATGCGGTCAAGATGACGAGTGAAATCCCAGAAACAAGCCTTTTTGTTGTAGCCACCATTTACTAATAGATTGAAACCACTAATTCCAAACAAGGCAGAGTCTCCTTGGCAACCAGGGAACACGTACAGGGTTGGTTTGCTGAATCTGATATTACCAACAACATCAGAAGATCGAAGCATTTCTTTTAGAGACCTACATTTCACATAATTGCACAGGTAAGTGCTAAATTGCAAAACACCAGTCAAATCAGAAAGTTTATCCTCAGGGTTCAAATTAATTTGAAGAACTTTGCTTCCAATCTTTGAGAGGTTTGCATTGTTCCATTCTCCAGTTGCAAAACAATGAATATTTAATATACCTTCCTCTTGTTGTTTTAAAGCATTCTCAACATCAGGATCCTTCAATGTTGCAGCAAAATTGCCAAAGGAAAACGGGGCATCTTGCAAGATCCATTCTCCAGAGCCATGCAAGACATGACCTGCATATATTAAGTGATGGTACTTAACAGGTGCTCCAAGGAAGTTTTTCAAAGACCTCTTCACAGTAGTTGATTGAGGTGCTATCAATGCTTCCACAGACAAAGTGACAGAACTATAACGCAGCACTCTTTCACCTGCAAAAAAAAAAATGCAGTACAGGTAAGACAGAACAAAAGCAAGTTACAAATTAAATCATAGCAAAAACTTAAAAACAATCAATATATTCAAGATTATGTATTTGACAAAATACAAAAGATGACTTACACCTTCCCAGTTTGTTCTCAATGAAATATTTAGTTCAAATAAAATAGTTACTGCTTCAAAATAAGATGTTGAGACATCATTTTCATTCAAATATTAAAACAGAGGCTAAGTAAGAACCTCTTCAAGAAAATTCCACTTTCAAACTGTAAACCAAAGAGCTACTCCCTTCCACACAAATACTAAAAAGCTTATCACTGAAGTTACCATCTACAATGATACAATAACCTATTTGTGAAAATGACAATTATCAAGATGTTGAGTTGGCAGAATTATCAGTACACTGGGCATAATACTTTGAGGCATTTTGCCTGCCTTTATGATCGAGTTCAAATTCTGTCAAGTTGACTTTGCCTTTCATCCTTTCAGGGTTGATCAATTAAGTACCACTTGAGCGCTGAGGTTGATATAATCAACCTATCTGCTCCCAGGAAATTGCTGACCTTGTGCCAAAATTTGAAACCAAGATGTTGAGCTGGCAGAATCATAAGCACATTGGACAAAATGCTTTCTTTTATTCTTTCACTTGTTTCAGTCATTTGACTGTGGCCATGCTGGAGCATCACCTTTAGTTGAACCAGGACTTATTCTTTGTAAGCCTACTACTTATTCTGTTGGTCTCTTTTGCTGAACTGCTAATTTACGAGGACGTAAACACACCAACTTTGGTTGTCAGGCGATGGTGGGGGTACAATCACACACATATGATGGGCTTCTTTCAGTTTCTGTCTACCAAATCCACTCACAAGGCTTTGGTTGACCTGAGGCTACACTAGAAGACACTTGCCTAAGGTGCCATGCAGTAGGACTGAACCCGGAGTGATGATTCTTCTGATTTTACATTGAGATCCAATTCTGCCAAAGCCAACCTGGATTTTCAGCCTTTCAGGGTAAATGAAATAAAGTACATGTACTGAGGTTGATGTAATTGACACCCCTCACTCAAAATTGCTGGCCTTAGGTTAAATTTAGAAATAATTCTTAATGTTGAACTGCCCAACCCATGCCAACATGGAAAACAGACATTAAATGATGACTATAGAAAATTAATTTAATCAACATATTCTGCATTGTCAGAATATGGGTATATTAAAGGCAAAATTTCAACAAATTATGTTCATATTCCAAAGAACAGTACTATAAAACCTATTGAATCATTATGAAAAAGTTGATTAATTTTGAAAAGTAGGATCACTGTTAGTTGTCTGAATGACTACCTATGTAGCTGCCTTAATACGGTCTACTTTCTACCAGGGCTCAACTGGACTATACTACAACTATAAACATTTTAACTCCTATAAGAGAGAAGTAATTGCTGATATGAAAAAATCATTTCAGAAAAATGACACCAAATAAGCAAAACAACTCACTTAGAATAATCATGACAATTTTAAAACAATGACAATGTTTAATAGAGAGAAACAGTTATTTTAAAATATAAAAATTTGTAATATTGGTAGCTTGGAAATGAGTGTGATGGCAATAATGACAAGGATAAGATAAAATGACACTGATAAGATAGAGAAAAGCAAGCGAATAGAATGAAACAAGGAATACCTAGATGTTGATTTCTTGAGGTTTAAACTCATTTATTCTGAATCAATAGTGATTTGTTAATACTTTTTTTTCTTAATGGCATCGAGAGGAATAACAGCATCCAAAATTTTCGAGGCTGATGGCAGGAAGTTGTCCTCAAAGCGACCTATTCCAGATAGTTGCTATACAATGTGCTCTCCTAAAGGTGATCAAAGGGCCAAGTGATAGTATGAAACGATGCTGAATTATGCCTGTGACCCCAAAACAGGAATGTTTCCTTTGATGGAGCTTCTACAGTTTCTTATTTCGTTATTGCCCACAAGGGGCTAAAGATAAAGGGGACAAACAAGGACAGACAAAGGGATTAAGTCGATTACATCCACCCCCAGTGTGTAACTGGTACTTAATTTATCGACCCCAAAAGGATGAAAGGCAAAGCTGACCTCGGTGGAATTTGAACTCAGAACGTAACGACATTGAAATACTGCTAAGCATTTCGCCCGGCAGGGTAACGTTTCTGCCAGCTCGCCGCCTTAGCAGAAACTGTAGAAGCTACAGTTTCTGCTAAGCAAAAACTCTAGATTGGTTGAGTTGACATTATATAGCAACATATTTAACCAAAATCACATGGCTTGGGAGCTAAATTTTTAATTCCACAGTTATGTATGCCTATGGAAAGCTCGAAAACAAAGTCAATACCAATGTGATTTGGAATCTAAACGCAGTACTGTAAGACTAATTCTCAGCTAATGTGCTTCACATAATCAAGAATGACTCCTTTATGGTACTTTATAGGACTTAACCTTAAGTCCTTAAAATGAGGACCCTTTCTTTGAATCTAATTGATACATTAGCAATTTTCATAAAGAGAAATATTTTTTTACAGTTCAACTCACACCAAGATAAAAACTGTTTTAATCTCACTCAGAATGATGATCAAAATGAAATTCTACTCGATACATATACTCAATTGTCTCATTTTCGGTCAAGGGGGTCATTGAAACCTGGCACAGTCCTCTGGCTCATCAAGCTCCTGTCAAACCATCTTAGAATTATAGTTTATATGTAAATGAGATGAGTTAAGTCAGCTCAAACTGAGCTAGCCAATGTTACTTGATAATTTAGTTAACTCAAAATTTGTGATGCCACTTACTAGCTTTTATATTATTCTCTAATTAAGGCCTTTTAGCACACTTCTAATCTATTCTCATATATTACATCAATCATGAGCCAATTAACGTTCACTTTCAGAACTGCACAATACCAAGGTCGAACAAAGAAGTAAAATTCCATGAGACTTTAAAATATAACTTCTTTGAATGATGACAATGATAGGGATGTAAAAACTGAATTACTGATAAATTGTTCAATAGCATGCAAATGTTCTAAACTCCTGAAGGTGAGAGCCTATCATTAGTAAAAAAAAAAAAAAAAAAAGGAGAGGGAGAGGATTAAAATAAGGAACCTTTCTTGGGTGACAAAGTTGGTAAGTACAGAAGTTGAATTACATTCATCATGACCAGCCAGGATCTCCCATTTTCCCCAGTTCAACTCTGCATTACATCTCTTTGTACAGTTAGATTTTAGTATTAGAAAAATCTGTTCTTTCAGCATTCTTATGTTGTTTTGATGACAAGTATATTGTTGTAAATTTAATTGATTCCCTTTTCAGTATTTCGGGGAATATGGTGAAGTCTATGATTGACTGAGGATGATCAGAATCATCTCCAACTTGCTGAAAATGAATCAAAACAATGATTCCTTTTCCTGCTGTATAAGTCTTTTTGACTTTTGATGCTCTCTGAAATAATAGGTTGGCATTTGTTTTATCATGCAAGATGGTGCCTGCTTGAACATTTCCCCTGGTACTTTATTATTGTCTTAGAATTAAATTTTGTAGGTAAACACGGTTCTTTCTCCATGCCAACTACCACCATGATCATTTATTGTCTGTATGCTGGAATGGTCTGGATAATTTGATAGGAGCTTGCAAGCCAGAGGACTGCAAACTCCAAAGTCTTTTGCAAACCAGGTACTTTTCATGTAGCACTGGCATTAGCAAGATCACCAAGTAACTTCCAAGTAGCTTTATGCCAGGTGACGAGAGGTTAAAATACAATAAAACAGTGACAGGTGTGTAAAATTTAAAATACGAACAACCAAACATGATTCTTCCATCTAACCCTAGTTGTTGATGCACTGACAATTCTTACATGAACACAGTTTAGAGAAATCTGTAGCTGATGAAAAACAAAAAATTTTAATTGAAAACCCACATGTCAAAGTCCAGGTTTAGGATCTACACAGATTTCCACAAAAATCAGGTTTATTCACATAATTACATTTTTTGTTTGTTTTTTTTTCTCCTAAATCTGATGCGAATTTCTATGGCAACCATTTGAAAGATGCACAACATAAACACAAAACGCACCAGACTAATAGATACATGACTGTAGAAATTTGTGGCTATTTTTGTTTTTAAAAGAGGACAAATAATAGGGTACAACGGAAGCAAAATCAAATTTGAAAGCAGTAATTGTGAACTTTTGAGGAAATGAAAAAACTGAGTTCATTCAATTACAAAAAGATCTGATTTACAACAGAGGAATAAACTTAAAAGAATTTTTCTTTTAAAATAGAATAAGAATCAATTAAGAAATAAGAAAAGGGGAATGTTCCAGAATATGAGACTTTATCCATTGTCTTCACCATACAACAAACTGAATTTCAGGATACATTATTACATGAATATCTCATTTTTGACACAATGTGGCACCTTTAAAAATGTTGATACATTTCAAACAAGGAATTTTAGGCTTTTTGATACTGGCTTTGATTAGTTCACTATGGTTATAGGTGCAGGCATGGCTATTTGATTGAGATAGTTGCTTCCAAACCATGTAGTTTCAGGTACAGTCCCACTATGTGATCTTAGTATCTACAATAGCCCCTAAGGCCAACCAAAGCCGAGAGTGGATTTGGTTGATAAAAACTGAAAGAGGCTTGTGTCTCCTTAACTCCACATCATGTAATGGTTGAAAAAGAGTTGTCATTGTCATTCATTTCCACAAAAAACATGTGTGGTGATGGAGGGTGACAGGAAGGGTATCCGGCCATAAAAAAATCTAGCTCAAACTCCATCTGGTTCACACAAGCAAAGAAAAGTGGAAGTTATAAAATTCACACTATTTTATACTTGATTTTTAACTGAAAAACCTGGGGGTTTACTGATACACTAGTAAATATAGTGTGTGTACACACAATGTTTTGGAAAAGTTTTCAAGAATACGTCCATTCACTGTTACTGAGATAACTGAAAATGTGTACACATTGAGCTATCTGGTCACAATATATTTTTGCCAGTAACTAAGAGTGTTTAAATATAAAGCAACCAAGATGATGTCGCGGTACCAAAGTGGCTAATACAATTGTTAATGCTTAGTACTTTTGTCAACCAGAATGGTTTCTCTCAATATAGATTTAAATTTTTATATTACTGATTCTTGTATGGATCAAATCTCTTCACCTCTCCTGTAACAATATGGTAGTTCTTATAATATATTTGTATCTGATGGGGGAGCAAGAACTCCTTCCTCCATTTACTGTGAACAGAGAGCATTAGTTCCCTGAATTCATTTTCAAATTCCTATTCAATTGAATCTTATTTTAGTCTCTACTAATCAATATTCAACTCCATTTTCTGCAGGTCGATGCCTGTAAGGATTAACGGAATTAAAAGGAAGTAGTGTTGAGGAGAGAAGATTACCAGATTTTGGTAATGAGACAATAAGAAAGACTAAAAAGGATTGTAAGATGCTTGCTAGTTTGGAGGTGCAGCATCGTTAGTGGCAAATTGATTTCCAACAATGGTACAAGGTCACCAAACTGGGGTGGGTATAATAAACTTACCCCAGTACTTCACCAGTACTATATTTTTTTCAACCCTAAAGAAATGAAAAGTAACGAGGACTTCAGCAGTATTTGAACTCAGAAGGCAGGTGGCTAGAACTAAATTACTTTTGTTTCACAATTTAACCCTTTTGATACTAACCAAAGACCACAAGATTCCATAATACAAACTTCCCGTTTTAAAGTGATTTAAATTAAAATCTTTCATTACAATTTCATGTTAATTAGTGTTCCAAACATCAGTTCAATAATGAGGTTATTCAACCAAATTCTTCATTACTCTCAATTGACTTAAACAAAGGCAGCAGTGTATTTCAGAAATATAACAAAGGGTTAATAGTTTCAGTGTTGTATGCAAACTCCTGAAATGAGTACGAGGACTGTATGAAGTGTACAAAGGAATAGCATCTTTTAAACGCTTTCCAGAAGGTTTGTGTATAGAAGATGTTACCTCCCACCATCACTTGGACCATTACTCCAATATGTGGTACATTTGTGCTTTGTAAAGGGCCAGCAGATGTTTTGAGCAGAATTTGTTTGTGGGCTTAAAAAGAAAGACCCAGTCTTTCAGAAGCCGTCATAGCATTGTTATCAAATATATGATCAACATGAAAGATATGCATTTGTAGCAACCTCAAGAAAAGGTAGGCTGTTTTTTAGAGATGGTTTTCTTGATGTATATCGTGACGTAATGCAAGTGTATGGATTGTATGGATGAAACCTATATATGAAAGGCCGAGGAGCAAAGGATACCTCTACCACAATGAAATTAATAGCTAGTATATAGTAGATGAAGCATGCGAGGGACATGACTGAGCTGAGGAATATAAGAGTTAATGGAATGTGGATGAAGAGGAAACTTCCACAAAGAAAAGGAGACAGTTGTCCAAGGGCTACTTTTCTAGTAGATTCTTGTACTATGCAGAAAATAGGTTTCTTGATATAAAATGAAAACCACAACACAGTTTTTTTTCTGAAGTAGTTAATGAAAAATCACAAATGTGATTGCTAATAAAAAAATTACCCAATACATTTGCTCAACAACAATGATGATAAAGGAGGTATCATTTATGAGCATATATCACTGAAATACAGCATTTGTGGGCAGTTGGTGGGCAAGAGTGATAGCAGTAGATGAGATATATAGCTAGAGAAATGATAAATGAAGTGTTTATCCAAGAAAGGAATGCAGTAAGATTGGTTACCCAAATAGACACATGGTTAGAGGCGTTAACACAGAAACTGTGTGCAAGATTGCCCAGCAGGTAGGGCCTTGAGAAAAGTGAATATAAGAGGAATTTTCATGTGTTTATCGCGCAAAGTGAAAATGGAGGCAAAGCGGGCAGCAACTGTGATGGAATTACTGACAGAAGCATATATAATTAGGAGTTTGAGAAATGGTAAACAGAATTAGGTAAAGGTCGTAGAAAACAAGAAAGCCTAGCTGTAGTTTGGGGAGGGAGAGAGAGAAAGGTTTGAAATGAGGATGAGTAATACATGATATTTTTTGGTTTTTCTAGTCATATAACAAGACATTATGGTGACTGAATACTCCACCTTGTTGGAAGCAGAATCAATGTTCTTCGACTGTATAGCAGCAGCACACTTTCTCTTTCAGTATTAATGTCTTGGAGGTAACTGAACTTAGCTAAATTCTAGCAAGTCCTCAGCTATCCACAGTCATTGGCCATATCACTTCATGTATTAAGTTACTATGTGATTATGCATGCACATGTTAAATATGTTTCTGAAAACTTTCTCTAGATTCCTAAACTACTAACACTATGAAGGGAGATGGGTGTGAGGAAGGAACATTGGATGAATTTTCTCCAGATTGCAATTATTTCCCCTCTTTAATGAAATGCCTCATTTCATTAAATGAATAAGCCACAAGTCATGTCATGCTGATAATTTTGAAAAAGAATGAAATAATGACATATGATTACCACCAACTAGAAATTTTAAGAACTTTGTAATTAAAAAAAAAGTGAATTCTATGCAACTTTTCTCTTAAATCCCTTAATTTGAAATTCAAATTTCTAATCCCTGTTAGGGTAGTGAGCTGGCAGAATTGTAAGCACACTGGATAAAATGCTTAGCAGTATTTCTTTTGGCTTTACATACTGAGTTCAAATACTGCTGATGTCAACTTTACTGTTCATTCTTTTGCAGTTGATAAAATAAGTACCAGTTGAGTACTGAAATTGATGTAATTGACTTTCCCACCCCTCTCAGGCTCTGGTGCTTATAGTAGAAAGAATTATTAGCAGCAATGTATCATTAGTAAAAACTGGGTCTTTCTAGCCACTTAAATCACATTTCTGGTTATAATATTAATCCACTTTAGTGCTTCTTTAGCTAATAGGTCTTGCAGATTGAGAAGTTTTATTTTGCTGCCAGAATAAAAAGACACTGTCAGTGAGAAGTATCAATGATTTCAAGTAACCAATGATAAAGTCTAAGACAGACAGACCCTTTATGTCTTAAATCCAAAGAAGGAATGAACTAAAATTAAAAGTAAATTTCAACAGCCTTGTGTTTGTTTGTATGTCAGTATGCAAGTATCAGCTGGTTTCTGATGTCTTGCAATGCTGACAGGTATTGGTGGGAAGAGAAAGAGTCAAAGACAGATCTAAATCAACTATGGAATATGGGAGAGAAAAGTGACACATTTAACAGAGGGGTGAAAAGATGAATTAAGACCTACTGGCAGCATGCAAAATACAGTAAGTATCTGACTAAGCTTACCTGCATTGGGGGGTCCAAAAGAGTTGACTGTTAAGGAAGGAAAACAAAAAAAATATTCTACTTGTTTTTCTTAGAGCATAGTTGGATTACATTTTGAAAATAGCAACCAATCTTGAGAAAGGTACCATGTCAGCAAGAGTTTACATGTCAATAAGGGTTTAGATAAGCATTTTAGTATTAAATTGAGTAGTTGAGAAAGATGCTCAAAAATTGTTAAACTCCAAGTAAGTTTCATTATATTTAGGTAATTCTCTGCAAAGCATTTTAACATTAAACTGAGTAGTTTTATGAAGACAGTCAAACATCAGTAAACTTGAAATTAATTCCATTATATTAAGATAATTCTCTGAGCTAAATTGTCTTCATTGGAATCTATGCCTAAAAGATGGATAAATTATCAGTAAATCTATTAGAATGGCACCAACAACACATTTCAATTACTTAGTGTGTTATGGTTCTGACTATCTACTATGTAATTTCTTTTACATTTTAAGTCTTTTTTAAATTATCATAATAGAGTTGAAGAGCTTGCAAATCTGAATATTTGTACAAATAGTCTTAGAGAAAGAAACAAAGAAAAGAAAAAAGGGGGAATTTTATTACATTCATTTTTCTTCATATTTTACAGCAATATGCTCATTCCACTGACAATTATTCAGGAATAGAAATGGAGTTAGTTCTACCATTCAGTCAGGTGAATCTGTAGTAGGCAGAATTAGGTACCTTGCTCAAAATGGTCCAAAATAACAGCCAAGATTCAAATTTATACCTGGTCAATCACCCAGTAACTTTACCTCATAGCCATCATGCCTCAAATATGTGTGTGTGCGTGTAAATTTCAAAAGTTGGAAAAGGCTGTAGGATTCAGCAAATTTAAATAGAACAAGCTTGTTCTGAGATTGGAAGGAATCGTATTTGTATGCATTTAGTCTTGCTGTAAAATTAAACAATGGTAAGATATTGATTGCGTGTGAGCTTGGAACAAGACTAAATACATACTGATGACTAGCCAATGCTATCTTGGTTACTCTAGTAATTCTAAAGACAGGTAACCAGTTTTATATATAAGTATATATACCCTTGTGTAAAACATATACACCACACCTTTATACACTTAATATTGTGGTGTTGATGCCAACCAATCTGCGATCACCTCTGGTCCTACCATACAAAACTAATTCTATAAGATATTTTAACGAAAATCTCCAGTCATAGCTTCATTAAATTTAAACTGTTTTTGAAATATAACTTGACAAGTGACTTAAATACAGCTATTTTACTAATTCCTTATAAAATTTTGATTATTTTCAAAGTTAATCGAAGAACACAACCAATGCATTCCATTAGAAATTTAGTAAGGAAAGTTTTAGCACCAAGCTAAGTTTAAATCAAGTTTAAAAAGATGTAAAAAGCAAATAACAGAATGCTTTTGAATAAGAAATTTTCATTAAAAATTAAAAGAAAAACCAATGAGAAAGGCTATCAAACTGATTAGTTTTGATATAAAAACGTCTAGTTTTTAAATGCTATTGAATTAAAACAAGAGTGCAGTGAGAAAGACCAACTTGCTTTTAGTAATATAAAAGTTAGTATATCTCAAAATGAGTTGACAACAGTTAATTGTGATTTCCATTAAATTCTATTGTAAACAGATCAAAAACTAGCAACAAGAAAATAATTCATCCTTCATGAAGCCAAAGAATAAAATTCTTGATACTAACCATAAGGACCTTCTTCACCCAAAGCACCTTTGTTGGCAATCTGAGAGACTTCCTCGTTTATGTCTACTCCAGCGGCTTCCACATCCCAAGTGCGAAATCCTGGAAACAGAAAAGGTTATAAAAATCAGTATTTCTATGAAAATAACACTTTGAAGAAATATGGCATATCATACAAACATTGGCAGACATAAAATAAAGAATATAATAGCTTAGCAAACTAGTAGTTCACTGGGCAGTATTATGATTAATCATTTGTGAATAATTGAAAAATAATATATAGTAGAGGAGCCAGAAGAAACAAATTCTGATGATGAAAGATTGAACTAAATACGAAAAATATTGCAATTTTTCCTTTTGATGAGAAAAATGTAATAAAGCCCTGAAAACAGAACTAAACTAGAGTACAATATTTTAAGACTAGAAGTAAGGGTAATGCCTGTGATCTCTTTGCAGGGTCTTGAAAAGTAGTGGCAGTCAAGAAGCAGAAAGGTAACTCGATTGGTATGGTAGAAAGTAACACAAAGATATCTTTAAAACTAGGTCAACAGAGCCCAACACTCAACAGGCTTCCAGTTTCCACCATCCAGAAATAATTTACACTAAAAGTAACCTCAGCACAATCTGAAGTGTTGGTACAGGTTCAATATGACTGCTCACATCTAAACACACATGAAAAACTTATTTCATAAAGCATTAAAAATGTTCGCCTATTTTTTAATCTCAAATTCTTTCAACATGGAAGTAAAGAAGAAAAAAAGGCAGCATTGACCAGGAATTTCACATATTAAACAAATTCTCTTTAGATTTTAGTACATGTATCTTCAGTCATGACTGGCCATGCTGGGATACCACCGGGCAGTGTTTAAAAGGAACAAAACTTCAATACTTATTCTAGTGGTCTCTTTTGCCAAATCATTAAGTTATGGGGATGTAAACAAACATCAATTGTTGAGCAGTGATGGGGGACAAACATGGTTTTCATATACCAAATTCACTCACAAAACAGTTACCCTGGGGCTATAATAGAAATTTGCCCAAGGTGCCATGCAGTAGAACTGAACCCAAAATCACATGGTTGCAAAATGAGCTTCTTAAGCACACAGCCATGCTTGTGCAATACATTTCTATAGTCTGTTCACATTGCCATTGTGATTCATATTATTATTATTATACAAAAATAAAGACATACACAAAAGGCTAGAAGTGTTTAATCCTGTTCATGAGTCAACTTCTCATAAACCAGAAAATATGTGGGACATGAAAATCATGAAACATTCACCTTTATACTTATTCAATTACCACTCCCAAAATCTGGGCAGGTATTTACAGCTATAGCTGTACTAGTCAGAAAGTAAGAAATACCATATAAAATATTGGTTTCAAATTTTTGGCACAAGGACAGCAATTTTGAAGAAGACTAGTTGATTACAAAAAACCCAGTGCTTGAATATGCTTTGACTATGAAAGGATGAATGGTGAAGTTGACTGCTAGGATTTGAACTCAGTGGCATCTCTTCCAGCTCTTTTCTTCTAAGTATTTCGTTCCATGTGTTAATGATTATGCTTGTGCATTGCCCTTAATAATGGTTCTAAGTTTTTGCAGGCCAGAAAACTTACGGGGGTAGGGAGGTCATTATATTGACTCCAGTCTTCAACTGGTATTTTGACCCCAAAAGGATAAAAAAGTGAAGTAGCATTTTAACTCAGAATGGAAGAAATACTGCAAAGCATTTTTGTCTGATGTGTTAATGATTCTATCAGCTTGCTACCTTAATAATAATAGTAATAATCTTATTGTACACACTGCTCAGGTGCTGAGAAGTTGCTTGAGTGAATGACAATTTGTATCAAGGTTTCAATGAAAAATTGAAGTTAACAGGAAATGTTGAAAGGTTTTAATTTAGAACACTTTAAACAAAATTTATGTAGAGCCAATGGTCAGTATCAAAAAAAGAGACTTACACTGAACTTAAAGTTGTTTGGTAGTAACACAATTCTCATTAAACTAAATGAATTTGGTTTTTCAAGGATAGTGCCAAAGCAGTTAAAGTGTTACTTTTGTACATTAAATTGGGATTAAAACAAAGTAGAACAAATGCAAACAGCAAAAAACTTCCTTGAAACCAACATGATTTAAATGTAACTTTCTGCCAGTTTACACCAAAATTCAAATGAGACTGCTATTAGCAAACTTCATACAAAACCCTCAAAGTTTGATCACTGGAGGACCATGCTACACCAAACATAACTGCAGACCCTTCTATTCTTAAATAAATCACAGTTGCCAGTTTAAGTATGAGAGTACTTGTGGAAACATGTCCAGATGAAAGCAGTGTCTGGAACTGCTTCAAAACAAGCTTTCATGTATTGAGGGTGTTTTTGTTATCTGCTTCTGGGAATAAACAGGAACAAAGCTGTGCAATTAAATAAAGAAATTGATGCCAAGACCTTTTCACATAGAGTTGCAGGAAGGATTTTGCCAAAGAGCAGACTTGAAAAGCTACAGATTTTAACCCAAGTATTCACATGACTGGTATAATATAATTAGTATATTCTCTTCCTCTCCACCAGAGAGGGAACATGAAATGTTTGTTTTACTTGGAGAAAACAATTTACAGAAAGTAATCTTTGCAGTTGTGACCTCCTATTCCTAATCAATGATTTTTCTTCTTTAAATTACGTTTTAATTACAACTACATGACATTATTAAGAAAATATTACCAATATTATTGAAAAAGAGATGAAATTGAAAATATAAAATAACCAAAGCAAATTTAAAAGGGTCTACATAAAAGTTAAATTTGTGTGCATGTTGATTTAAAATATTTTTATCTCTATCAATAATACACCCAACATTTACATTGCAGAGCATTAGTTAATTTGAATAATTAGATAGGAACAGCAGGTATGCTGTTACATAGATGTTTGAGTAAACCTTTAAAATATAAATACTTCCCTAATCTTATCACTCCTTGAAAACCATATTTTCTTACCAGATTCCTTTGACAGAATTCATAAAGAAAAGTTATGACTTGGCAAAATGCCAATGAATTTAAATAAGGAATTTTGAAGTTGGTCCAGGTGTTAAAGACTGATAAAGCTATACTGGTATTTGGAGAATCAAAGGAAATCTACTCATTCAAGAATCTTTGTTCCAAATCCACCCAAAATTCCAGACAAGAATTTTTAATGGCTTTTAGATAAGAGGAAAAAAATGTTCCCTTTAGTTAAGGGAGCTACATCACAAAACTCCCTTAGTAAAACATACTGCAGTTTGCCTCTCTTGAACAAGATAGATTAAAAACAGGAATGTCAGGAAGGGGTGGATTGATAGCTCAGATGGGTGTTAGTTTTCTTCCTTCTGCCTTTTTTCATCAGATATCTGTGTGTGTGTGTGTGTGTGTGTGTGTGTGTGTGTGTGTGTGTGTGTGTGTGTGTGTGTGTGTGTGTGTGTGTGTGTGTGTGTGTGTGTGTGTGTATCACTTAAAACTAACAAATAAGTTTACATTAATACAAACGCCATCAATCAAACAATACAATTTTTTAAAAATGCTTTCTAATTTAGGCACAAGGCCAGCAATTTTGAGGATAAGGAGCAAGTGAATATATTCTATTTTCAATCCCAGAATGATGGAAAGTGAAATTAACTTCAATGGGATTTGAGTTCTGAATGTAAAGCACCATATCTTCTTACTCTAAAATCAATTTAGGGTAAGTCCACAGGGTACAACTAAATTATTGCACCTGTAGATGGGATACTTGTCATACCTAAACTAAGGAATAATCTCCCCTACTTTTCTTAACCAGAATTGACCATTAAGCCATTCTTTTTCCTCTTCACAAGATTACAGATGCAATTCTAACATCTTGGCACGAACCTGAGGACAAAGCACTGAATGCAGTTTTAATTTTAATTAAGGCTATTATTTGCTCCAATAATAGACCTATTGAAGGTCATACTGTAGCCTTGTCCTCATAGGTCCCCTTTTGCTGAATTAGCTGATATAACAATGAGGTACCTCCTAAGTCAGCAAATCTTTTTGAACCTTTAAATGCTGGACTGTTACAGATATATTTAGCATTGTTTTTTAACACCCATTTTCTAAGCTTGCACAGGTTCAACAGAATTCTTTGAAACAAATTTTCTCAGGCCAGACGCCCTTCCTGTCACCAACTCACTTCTTTCCAAGTAAGGTAATATCTTCCCATGGCTAGACGTTACCACAGAAAACTGGAAACCAACAACACCATGCATGATGGTGATTGTTTACAATTTTCATTTGAAAACAAGGAAACAGTGACACAAACACGCATGCAAACACAAATATAAACTACCGGCTTTTTTAAAGTTTCTATCAAAGTCACTCACAGGGATTTGGAGCTATAGTAGAAAACATTTGTCCATGATGCTATGCAGGAGAGTAAATCTGAAACCATGTGGTTGAGAAACAAACTTCTCAACCCGACAGCCATACCTGTACCCATATATTTTAGATTGAGGTAAAAGTATAATTTTTGTTTTCTGTAATATGATAGAGCAGGGAGATTTTTTTCTCGAAAGTTTACTATGCATCACTCCAATTAGTCACTCTAAACCTGTTAGAAATAAGTGAAATTTCCCTCAAATTTTACACGGACTTCAAACAAGTCACATTTGATAATTGAGGCCCAGACAGACTGTTTTAAATTAAGATGTGATGGCCACACCACTAGAAGAACCCTTTGATCAAATGTCAGCTCGATTAGGAGTAAGTTGGTGTAAGACTAAAGTCATTACCAAAGTAGAGTTACTCAAAACAGAATTCAGTTATATTTTCAGAGACAAATTATTTTAGAATGGAAAACTTTAGCAATAAAACATTTGAAGAAAAAAAAAAGTCGGTTATATATTTCTAAAAGGGATACAAGTCGAAAATAAAACAGTCCTTTAAATGCAGACATACACCGCCATGCCAACTAAATTTGGCAATTTCTGAGCCTAGTTGCATGTCTGTATATGTACATAGATGTAAATGGTAAAGTTGCACAAAAATGATAAATATATGTAGGTGGGGGCTTCAAGGATCTAGCAAATCCCAGCTATATATATTTTATAGTCAAAATTAACATACATACACATATGAACCGAGCACATAATTAACTACCCAACTTGGCTCCATTAGCCGCAAACCAAAACGTATAGAAAAAAAAACGGGAAGGGTGATAATAGGGGAAGGAGCAGGAAAGAAAACGAGAAAAGAGAGGGAAGTAGGAAAGAGAATAGAAATAAGAGAAAAAAAGGGGAGTCAGACAAAGAAGAAAAGGGAGCAGAAAGGGATGAAAGGAGGAAAAAAAAGGGAAAACCAACTAACCAATCTCTGCCAGTATCAGATTCACATATATCAAGGACCCATGAGAACCCCGAAAGTTGCCATAAATGTACAATAGTTAGCAACCAGGCTAAAAGTATACAAGGTTAATTGTAGCTAAAATATCTGTCCCCGCCCTTGTATCTCTCCCCAGCAGTAGAAGTCAACTGTCAGAAATAAGTGAAGTATTATTCAAGAAGCCAATTATAAAGAGAAATAGTCAGATTCGACGTTTATTCCAACTTTTACAAAAACAAAAGCAGGGAGAAAAAAAGTTGATAATTATACATAAGCAATAAATAATAATTTTAAAAATTGTATGCTTAACATACATTTCGTCTATTATTCCCGCCAGCTTGTAACGAACAGACACTACCACTATATATATATTTAATATGAGGGTGCCACTCATTCACACAGCAGTGCAGTAAACCGGTATGTGTGTTGTATGTCTAACATAATACTTCCATTACTACCTCCGCCGCCAGCCTTAATTGATTATTCAGATTACAGTCTAACACACCCACATACGCACAGAGGTAGTAAACAACTCCATTTCTCCTCTAATATTTTCTGTGTAAAAGTTATCACTTTCAGACAAAGATACTGTGCTACTACGCTAAAAAGAATGTACAACCAACCAGTTTTAACAAGATGAAGGAGGCAGGCACACATCGGTGTGGATATTAATATGGTCACAGGTCACTGGGATGAATTATATTAGCTAGGTAAACTATAATACTTCTTCTGTAGAGTTGTAATGTGGCTTGTCTGTCAATTTCATTCGCCACACAAACCAGCCTGAGCAATACACCAGGCAGTTTAATACAACAGACCAACGGAAGAAGCCTCCACGTGGCTGCTAGAAATAGCAGCCGAATTTCACCACGAATCACACGACCATTATAAAGGAACACATTAGATCATGTTATTTCACGTTCGTCTAAAAAGATAGGATGAACACGGCCTAGAGTTACAGATTGCTCGATTAGAGCTTACCTATAGTAGCAAGCACCAACATACAAACCATTGCGGGACGATTTTTTTTTTTAATCTACATGAAATTTAATTTAAAAAACGATTTGACACTACGGATTCACTATATGAAAATACCAGTTGTACTGTATATTTAACCATTAAACACACAACCAATGTAGTAGTTGAAGATTTGGCTGCAATGTAACTGATGAAATTCCCAGAATCTGGAAGCTGGACAAAATTTTAAAGCCAACCAATAAACAAAGTGAATAGTATTCAGGTTCATCACCCTCACATGCAGACCCTGGAAAATTCTAGAAAAGCTAATCCTTAATACAATTAACCCATGCATCCCCTTCAAATCTCAATAAGGATTCAGACCATTACATCCAACCAATTCATTACCCACAAACCTAACACAGAAAGTACAAGATGGCGTTAGCAAGCCAACTACCAACATCAGCCAAGCTTTCAATTGCTCACTATCCATAAAAAAAGACCACATGGCTAGTAAACTATCAGGCTGCCAAGCTTATGTAATAAACAACGATTCTAGAACTTGCAATTTCCCCAGGATGAAAATTCCCCAAGGATTTGTTCACCTATCCATTTTTTTTCAGCCTGTAACCACATGACCTTTCCACACCACAAAATAGACAGCCTAATCTACAAAGAATGGCACACTCACCATTCTACAAGCTCTGCTGTACAACTATTCTAACCCTATATAAATTTGCTCAAAACTTGGGTCCAAAACAACACAGAGTTGTACCTACCAAATCAACTGTTTTCTTCGTTATCACTAGCAACATAAGAGAACAACTACAACCAACCATCACATCAAGCAACAATACATAAACCACTTATACAACAATACCACAACCAACAAAAATTCAATCTTTGTAACACACACAGAGAGAGGACATGGTGAAGAAAGTAAAATAAAGTGTAGAAACTATATTGGATCTGCCATGACTTATGAATCTTGGTCAGAACCCAATCTCTCCACAACTAACTACAACACTAAGAACCCAAACAGTGCAATAAACAAGATTTATATAGACCGCAATCTTTAAAAGACATTGAAAAGGTGCAATTTCTTGCTACCGCAAGTCTCACTACTTACAGTCCCTGTTATTACATGAAAAATCCACTTCCAAACACCAAGTCACACACACACACAGACACACACACACACACACACACACACACACACACACACACACACACACACACACACACACACACACACACACACACAACACCCTAGACTTAGTACTACAATGACATTCTAAAACTACTATCTCTGCTATCCAGCTTCAACATTCATAAACGAAAAATATACATAGATACAAAAACAGTTGCAACATCAATAACCTCACTGGTCTTGAACATTGTCCAAACATGTGACACCATCAGAATCTTTGGGAATGTAATATGGCTGGACAGTAGTGTGTAAATATGTCCAGATTGTCAGAGTCAAAATATGGTCTATAGACATGACCAGAGTGATTGTATGGCTACAAGACTGCAGGATCAGGGTTTATCTGGGGTTGCATAATTTTTAAAACAGCCAAAGGAACTAGTTTATAACAGTCAACATTTGGTTCATCCACCTTTACAGATTACATCATATGAAGGCAGAAAACAGCAGCAGTCATAACATGCATATCTAATTGATAACTATCAATATTAGGTAAGTAACAACATAAGCCAGATCAATAAAAGGCAATATTCCAGCCAGAAAACAGCAGCAGTCATAACATGCATATCTAATTGATAACTATCAATATTAGGTAAATAACAACATAAGCCAGATCAATAAAAGGCAATATTCCAGCATCAATTTTATTGATTTGGTTGAAACAAATTAAAAAACCAATGACATAACTGATCTAACAGTCCTGTGGCCCCATTTCCCTAATTACACTATATCTGTGAGAAACTACTGCACACTGCAGCATGCAGTAATAAATCAGATATATAGAGTGCAACAATGTGCCAATTAGGAACGTATTGCACTATGTCCACTGTACAATAACCAATATTAGCAGTGGCCACAGAGGAGGCAGACAATGCAAAGTAGAACAGAATATGACAGTTGTTCCACTAAATATTCCTCAAGCACAATATTTTAGATTAGCCAGACTGGATATTGCAACTATTTCTGTTTCTATTTTGTTGACTAAAACAAGCTGAAGAACTAATGAACTTTAATGTCTGACCTACTAATTAACAAGATACTAGAGCAGTATATCAATTTCTTCATTTACTGAAAAAAAAGTTAGAACTTATAATTTTTTATCAATGATGGTGACGTGCAGAGAGAACCAAAAGTATGAAAATAAATTACTGTTAAAATCAATATATTTGTATGAAGGTCAATTATCAACTGTGACAAAAATTGTACTCTTCCTTACTTTCAACTATGAAGACAATGTGATATCACAATACAGACGTGTGTGGTTTGAATTTCTATGAAATAAATACTTGATTGAACCAGTTAAGATTATTGATGTGAACATAGATACATGAAATGAAGCAGATGAAGTGAATAATGAATTCAATAAATTACAATTGGTCACTGGTCAGTGCATAAATATACACATATGCATACACCTTTCAATATACAATACATCTGGTGCTTCATACACACACTGAAATTTGAAGAGCAAAAATCAACTTCCCATCATTCTAATACTGACTACCAATAGTTGTCAATATGATTGAGGGGAAAAATATTCCAAAAGATTATTCTGTATATTTAATAGAAATACAACAGGGTCACAAATGGAAAATATAGTAAGCCGAAAAACTGATTAAGACTATCAAAGCAATTAGCAGGCAAAAACTCCCTCTGGGCGATAAAATCAATTGAATTCAGATTGGAGTATATCTGGTTAAAGATTGAATCCTTGTCCATTGCTTTCAGTTATCTTCAGAGGCCAGATCCCTACATACTGTATTGTAGACAATAGATCATAGGTACCAACAATTTTAATCAACTGACCATCCTGTAGTTATCCCCTTGCTTTTTAGATTTTAAAACAGTTTTTGCTTACTAATTGCAAGGATAATCTCTGTTGTTCAAAATCTTTCAACTCACAATTCCATATTTCCTTCACAACCACAGTGGAAGTGAAGTAGGATTGCCATTATTATGTCAATGAAGTTATTTGTAGTCGACAACATAATTAACAACCACAGAGAGGAAATCACTAAAATTGGATGAGGTCATTGCTACCAGTAAATTGCTTGCTCCACTTTGGAGAGTATAGTCATTCAGTGAAAGGGCAGGGCTAATATCATTCACATTATTTTGAGATGACGAAACTGTAGCCCAGCCCAATACTCCACAGGTTTTAAGATAGAGAATGCAACAGAAAAATATCCAATATTTTACACAACTATTGATGAGGCACTAGTGAAGTAAGCTAGACAATAACAGTATTTTCATGTAGCTCATGTTTTATGAATTTTTTTGTTGAAATGCTTATCAAGAATAGTGAATCTGGAGGTGTCTTTTGTTGCACTTTGTATCTCGTGATTACACCTCACTTCTGCTCTTCCTATCATGTTGATTAACCCCCAATAAAAAGAGTTGATTCATCCAACTATATTTTTTTTTCCCCTAAAATTGTCCAGCTACTCAGTCAAAAGAACTGTTGGTAGGTAAGTATGTTAAGTACCATAGTATGACAGCAAGTTGTCAAAGAGCAGCTTTCAATTTCCAGTTTTACTTATGCTTACAGTGTCCCACATATACAACAACTTTTCACAGTTCTGACAGACATTAAAATGCATCAGTAAAACCAAAATCAAAGGAGATTTTGCAGTTGCTTGACTTGCTAACAACAGAAGCCATATCTAAAACCACACTGAACAACAGAACAAATGAAATGTCTAATCACAAATTTGTCCAATCAGTCTTGATCTTGGGCTAAACAACGAAGTCCACATGATGGTGAGGATTTGGGGCCTATATTGTTCATGGTCTTAAAAAAGGCTATCAAACTACTAAAATGGGTCTATGAATAGCTCAAACAGCTGGGAATCATAGCAAAAATCCCTTAATAGTCATGAAAAATCCTAGAAACAGTGTCTGATTGGAAGATGGTTGTAAAGGAAATCTGATTTCTGATTATGGACCTGCTGTTCAATCAGGATTGAACTAAGTGAAACAAGATAAGCCTTACACTAGCATATGGTGTGGTATTTTAAAATGCTGTTGTATGTCTAGTGTGGTGACGTGTTAAATGACAAAAGAAAAATCAAGAAAATATGACACTGCATGTGGTGTGTAATTTAAACAAATTTGGTTAAAATTGTATTAGTGTCTTTAGAGCATGGCGCAGTCCTCTGGCTTGTCAGCTCCTGCCAAACTGACCAGCCACTGCCAGAATGGAAAATGGACATTAAATGATAATTCAATATCATTTAGACTTAATTATCCAGTTGCACATGACAACCTAGTTGGAAGTATTCAGACGATCTTTGGTTTGAGAATAACTCACAATCTGATTTATTCCTCCAATTTATACCACAAGTGTTGGAGGTAGAGCAATAAGTTTGTAGACAATGGGCCTTCCTCTTCAAAAATGTAGATAAAAAAAACAAAAAAAAACAGCAACAATTAATGATCTAGTGTGGTAAGAATGAAATATAAGATACACATGCTTCTAAGAAGTGGACTGTACTTGTAAAATAGCAGTAAGCTGTAACTTGGGTTGTACTCTATAGATTTCTACACTAAATGCATTATTAAAACATTGAACATAAAAATCCTAATGAAAGAAAATTTCTTTTCATAAATGTACACAAACTTCAGAAGCAAGATATTGAAAGAATGTTCCTAACATTGTTTTACTTTCCATAATAACAGCACTTAGGCAACAATCAATTTAACAGCTGAAGTCTGTTATTTAACTAGCCACTAACTTACTGTGTGTGGGTGTGTGTATTTACAGTTTGGCTGCGTAAATACATATATTTAGCTTTAAATATATGGCTACAAAAACCTTCAGTTTATATTAAGCCATTCATACTTTGTAGGAACTTGTCAAATGACTAGAGAAAGGATATGATCAGAGTTAACAAAGAAGAATGAACTTAGGTTTTTGTTAACTTCAGATATTAGAGAGTGAGCATCCAATAACTTGTTTCCCTTGAATGATGGCAGCAAGGTTGAGAGAGAAATGTTTAAAGTGTTGTAGGTATATTTATGATAGGCTCTCATTTGTAATACAGTAAGTTAATAAACTTTGATCATCTATGTAATTAGATACACACACAACCCCACCACCACCACGAAAAAAATCTATCCACAACCAAAGAAAATAACTAAGATTAATTGATCTGAGTATAATATGAAAGGAACATGATTTATAGATCAAAAAGTTGATTGGCATGGAATTTACAAACATAAAAAATGTTCGTATTTTAAAATTGGCTATAAAGGTACACTAAAACAGTCACACACAAATACAAGGAAAATGCAGTATAATAATTCACACACTTTCAAGTGATTGAGCAGGTTTTGCTTTCAAATTCAACTGTTTTACTGCTTATTTTGCTAAAAATTCCCAGCATATGGGAATCATCTTAAAACTTAATCAGCACCTCAGCTTTACAGCCTAGGTTTCATTTCTCAGGCATACAAAGAAACAAATTATTGAACAATAATTGAGAATGTTTAAAAGATATTTCAAAAAATATCTTTTTCAAACTACAATGAATTGTATTTCTCACACTATCCATAGGTGATATTAAACTCACTGCACGTGTCACAAGGTCCCATAACAGTCTTCTGCTTTGAAAGAATTCATATAACTTTATACAAATTTAATATTATTTCATCTGTATTTGCATATGCGTTTCATCAACTTCTATTCTTTAGAAGAAATATATATTAATTTGGAGTTTCTATTAAGGATAGATTATTATTTGTTTTTACTTTTGTTTTTCTGTCCTTTTTACAAAGCTTTGCCAGTTTCCTCAATCTTTATTTTCTGTCTTCAAAGGCACAAAGCTAGCGATCTGTTAAGAGAAATATCACTTGTATCTTACAATTTTCGTAGTAGCACAAAAATGTAAACAAACATACATTTGTCTTCATCCACTTTTCATCTAGCAAATCAATTCATAAGGCTTTGGTCAGTCTGGAGCTATAGCAGACACTTGCCCAAAGTACTGTGCAGCAGAACTGAATCCGAAACTACATTGTTGCAGAGAAGCAAACTTCTTATCCACATAGCTACTCCTGTACTTCAGGCTGTGGTCAGTCTCGAGTCATAGAAAACAACTGCTCAAGATGTTGTACAAGGAGACTGAACCTGATACCATGTAGTTGGGAAGTGAACTTAACCACACAGCCATTCCTGGTTAAGTAATTCCATAATATAATCATGATCAGAAACTAGTCTTGTATGATAACCACCAAATACATGCTAAGAATATTGAGAAAACAAGGTTCACGTATGCAATGTATGTTCAAAATATGTTAGATCCCTAACTCAATTACAATCTATAACAATAATTTGCAATAAATTTTAGATCATGTATGACCAGGTATGGTATATTTACACTATGCCATGTAAATTTTAACCCTACAGTAGTAAACATACTCTTGGTTGAAAATCATGGTTTCAGCTAATCCACTACATAAAACTACACCCCAAATTGCAACATGTGGAGCAGCCAGCTACCCCCCCCCCCCAAAAAAAAACATGCATTAGTGATTTATATAGTCAAATTTCAATAAACCATTGCTTCAGTTACAAGTAGGGAGGGCTGTGGAGCCGAAACAAAAAAACTGACTCCAACTCCTCTATGTAATTAAGTGATTGTGGTGTACATATCTCAAAGTATATGCATACGCTTTTACTTAGAAGAGGCTTATATGTTATAACTGGTTTATATTAAATCAAAGATGTTGTGATTTGGAGTTGATATAGTTTTACTGACTCCGACTCCAGAGCCCTGGTTACAAGTCAATACTTGTGAATAGTTACTTCAATGTTAGTGTTAATTAGCTTGACAAAACAGTAGATAGAGATGTATTTTAATCTATATGCAAGATACAGTGCATACTATGAATCATCCTCTTACAAATACAAGACTTAAATATCTTCTAATGTCAATGGTTAACAAATATGATCTGCATTCACTCATTTTTGCCAATGAATTCCTAAAATGATAGAATTAAAAATATTTCAGTGCAAGATCCTTGAGTTTGGTTAGAAATATTTAAATAGAGATTGTTAGGAAAATACTACATTAACATTACTCTGTTTTATAAAAAATACAGATCCAACTGGTGTGCTAGAGACAGCAACCAGTTCTCCCTCAACTGTCTAACATGCAACTTTATTCACATTGTTTTGAATTAATCATGCATTATATTGTAGCTTCAAGACTTCAATGATGTGACTATTTTTAGAATGACATTGCACAGATTATATCCTGTCAGTTTGAATATGAAAAAAATATTTGGGCTGGATAGGGTCAGCTTAAATGCTAAAAGGTTAAACAGGAAATGACAAATGTTATCTTGAATGGTCATTATCGATCATATCTGCTGAATCAGGGCTGAGCAGTTAATACAATTTAAATTATATACTCAGCTACTATCACAGGTTGTGTGACCTCAAACTGAAGTAACTGATATAGTTTTTTTCCAGGTTATGGTGTGGGAGGCAAAAAAATAAAATAAACCCACCCAATTTACTATCAGTTTAGTGTTTAGCTAAATTAGCAGTTATTAGTAAGGATTATGGGAGTAGGCATTCAACTCTAGCTGGATAGGAAGGGTACCAATGACTAGCTAGGTTGATGGCGGGGATAGAACAAGCAAGTGAGTCATAGCTCTTGTGATTTACTCGCGCCCTACATTGGAATGAAAGATGGCAGGATAGAAAAGTCTGCAATATTTGGAGTCACAGACAGTAGCCCTAATTTAAAAGAAACAGAGTGAATATGTAGTGATAATATCTCAAAAAGAAATTTTATTACATCTACTTTTATTATTATATCATCATGAAAGAATTTGTATATAACTGGCCATATAAACAGTTTATAATTTGACATTTATAGCAAATGTCATCTTAACAAACAGTCCAAATGAGAGCTAACCACTTTTTGAAAAATAAACTTTAGCTCAACACAACCAGATGTATTTTGTTCTAAATATATCAATGTCAGACTAAATGGATTCTTGATTCATCTACCAAACTGATACAGATTATACGATTCTATATTTTTGAGACAAGGAATTATGGATATTATTTACAATGGATGGATAGGTATCCCCATCTTGTTTGTTGTTATCACATTTCAGCAGATGTACTCTCCAGCCTTCATCAGGTGTTCTGGTGGAATTTCGAGCCCAACCCTTAGACTAATGGGGCACAGTGTTCTCATTCCTAAGGTATGTTGCTGGTGTTATTTTTCTGTTGATATTTTTCAAGTCCCTGCCATCAACAGAAAAATAATATCAGCAACATACCTTAGGAATGAGAACAGTGTGCCCCATTAGTCTAAGGGTTGGGTTCGAAATTCTGCAAGAACACCTGATGAAGGCTGGAGAGTACATCAGCCAAAATGTAACAAATGAGATGAGGACACTTGTCCATCCATTGTAAATAATGATATAGATTACAATTCCAAGTTCAATAATAGTTATATGATTATCCAAGACGTTCTATGGGG
>NC_068990.1:70216504-70237254 GCF_001194135.2 Octopus bimaculoides
GGAATTCTTAGTCCAAACCAAGATACAATTAAGTTCCAATTTCACTTCCCAGTTGGATGGTTAAAGTTATGATGTATTGCCGACACCAACAATTTATGAACGTTTAAATTTTTAAGATATTCCGACCAACAAAGCATGGAACCAGGTTCAAACATTCAAGTAACTTCACGACAATTTGTATTTATCATAAATTACCAGAGTTATGACGATCCAAAACGTGACTCCTGTATTTGGTAAACTTTCACCAAGACATTGCAATGGTTTGAAATGATATCCAATTATGTTTTGTAGCCTATGTAATGATAATTTATGCCAATTAAAATTTGAAGCTGGTAACAAAAGTTGCAGCCTTCCATTTTCCTTTTCAGTGGTTCACATTAGAAAAGATAAGCAACAATAATAGACTAGTCTTGTAATCATTTACAAACACAGGAATATTTTAACAGAATTATCAAACCCACTACAGATAGAATTAATGAGTGTTAAGTACTTAACATGTATTTCATTCGTTCACTTTGTTTCCAATACAAACCTTTTAAATTTTATCTAACAATGACAAGTAGATATCTATCTCAGTAGCTTTATAGTTAGTTATCTCCTTAAGCCTGAGATAACTTGTGCTTTACAACTTTTCATTGATTGTTCACACAGTAAGTAACTAGTGGATATCAAATTTTTCAAAATATTACAAAAAATCTTATCTAAATTGTATATTTTGGCCAGTAGTAGCAACACTTTCGGATAAATAGTCAAAGATAATCACAAATTACCATAAATGACAAAGGTAATGGCATATTCTTCAAAAATGTGAGCTGTGATTCGGCCCCTGAGAAACTACATTCACATGCACACAGCAACACAAGAAGCAGAGACCAAAACAATGGTTAATTTATATTCAAATCTATGACTTTTTAATCTGACAATGTAACATGCATCAACATTTATATCAAAACTCCTCAAATTAGAGACATCTAATGGTACACAAAGTTTTAAATCTCAAGTAATTTAAAATGTTAAATTAGACTGCAGTCGTTTAATTAAGAGCCTAACTCCCTGAGTTAGATGGAAGTCATTTAATAATACAGAGCTGTTAAATTCTTAAGTTTAAAGTGAATTTAATAGTTTTGTGTTCCGTGATTTTAATGCGATTTCAACAGTTTCAGATCAAGTCACTTGTGAGACTAATTACAAATCTCCGATTAGACTTTCTCAACTCAAATTTCAGTACAATAGAGGAGTTTAATTTCAGCTAAATCATCTGGAAAAGGAGAAACAGAAACATGTACCAAGTCACTATACATACAACTAGCTGTTCAGTTTTATTATCTGTGACAAGACTACATGCTCATTAATCATCTATTCTAAAATTGTCTTTAGTTGATGAAGGTTTAGTTTATCTACAGGCTATTGATCATAACTAGCTTTATCATGTAGTGGTCCTTTAGGTGCAAAGCTAGAGATAAACTTATCCAAAATACTCAAAGCAAAAAAAGAAATTAGTGAAATCTTTTTTTTAAGCCATCATTGATATTTTTCGTAAGTGATATTTAATATTGTCCAGTATTGGAAGCCAATGTTAACTAACCTCACACTGCTCAAATGGGTGGGCTTTGAACCAAAATAAAAATATTAACTCTTTTACTATCGTATTTCTGTGAAAATACACTGCCTTTTGGTTCAATTAATTTTGCAAATAAAGAATTTAGTAAAACAAAATTAAGCTGGTATTTGGAATATAAATTAGCATGAAATTTTAATGGAAAGTTTTAATTTAAATCACTTTAAAGGAGTCTGTATCACAGTCTGTACCATAGATGGTTTAAGGCAGGCTGGTACCAAAAGGGTTAAAATGTTGAATAATCTAACATTCTAGTTTCAGTTCACAACTGACTGGTTAATGTTAAGGAAGGAAGAGACAACTACAATTTATGTGAATATTGGAGTTTAGTCATTCAAACCATTGTTTTTCATGGGAAAAACAATTCAATAAAGAGAAAGAGAGAAGAAAAATGCAGCTAGATAATGTTATAAATGATGGCAGTAAGAAATGCAAAATACTCATTTAAAATATTGAAATTTAGTCACAACTGTAGACTGAAGATATTCATAGCAATCTTGACTAACTGTAAGCATTTAACAACAGCCATGTTAGATAGTAACAGCTTAGAAATTTACTTGGTGGGTGGGAGTGGGAAGAAAGAGGGAAATGGTTTCAGATTTCATTTTTTCAAGCAACTAAGTTTTACCAACAGGAAAAGATATGGGTACATTATGCTGGCGAACATTAACAGGGATAGTCTGAGATGTGGGCCTTAAATTATTTTGCTTCATAGTTCATAGCAATCCAAACATGGTTGATGGATTTTTAAAAGGAAAAGGAAGATAAACAATTTCTCAATTTTCCTGCCTTCTCCAACCAAAAGCCTGTTGATATGGGTAGTGTCGGAAGTGATGATAATTAGATAAAACAATTTTCAGTAGGGAAAAATAATCACTGATGAAAGCCGAAACTGTAAAAGTTAGCTAAAGTAACATGTCAGTTCTCAGAAACTAAGATGACAATATCTTCTATTAGAAATAGTTCACAAAGATAAATTCAACATTTTTCAAAGTTTGAGGCAAACCCACATGAAAAGTATTTATGAACTGATGTTTTAGATAAGCCAAGTTTTTATGAAGTTCAACATCAGAATAAACTTAACTTATAAGAAGATAATGGCCACAATAAACAATTGAATAAGCAACTTGTGAGCATAAGCAGAATTTTCTTTTACTCTTTTACTTATTTCAGTCATTTGACTGTGGCCATGCTGGTGCATGTAGACTATCAGTTTTATCTTATGTAGTAAGTAGCTTTACAGTTAAATTTGCTTTTCAAAACTGCTATTCAGATCTAAATGGATTTCATATTAACCCAAAGCAATAAACCCCTAAGCTTATTTCATTGATCTATGATAAATGAAAGCCAAAGTTGACTTGGATGAGATTTTGAACTGAGAACAAAGATATTTAATCCATAACTACCACTTCTCCCCAAAATAATGATTTCTAAGGTAGCTAGGGATAGTGAGTGAGTAGTTGATTAAATTGAGCCCGGTTCTCAAGACGTTTTATCAGTCCAAAAGAATGAAAGGCAGAGATAGAATTTAATTATAGAATATCGATGAACCCAGCTAAACACTGCATAACCCCCTTTGATATCAACCTGCATCAGGTTGCTCTTGGTTCTATGATACATTGTTTTAAAGTGATCTAAAAATCTTCCAAAGTTCTGTGTTAATTGATGTTCCAAACACCAGCTTAATGACATTTTACTGAAGTCTTCGTTAATTTTAAAAATTAATCAAAACATGTATTTCAACCAGAAATATGGCAAGAAAATGATAATGGTAATAAAATTCATTTGTTTTATCTAATGACTGTAAACCAGTTTTTAAAGGTGAAGTCAATATTGTTCATCAGCCCTTGTAGATGGCAAAGATGGAGTTAGACTAAAGTTAAGGGTGCACTTGAAAGCCAGCTTTTATGACAGTTACAAAATACCTTGAAGAATCAATGCAGAATAAAACTATATACATGCTGAAACAGTTGCATCAAATATAAAGTTATTTGGGTGGAGTAATCAAACAGGAAAAGAAAAAAATCCAATTATTTTAATATAATTATAAGTATACTTGTACCACTTGCAGTTTAGCTATGATAATATGACTGGACTTCTCTATTGAAAATGAAACATTAATCAGCAATAAGAGGATTTAGAAAGTAACCAAAATAAATCTAGAGTAATTGATCATTAAGTGGCTGAGTATTGAAAATAAGTAATTTGTCTACTGTAAAAGGAAAGGTGTTAATAGGTACCTATGATTTAAAGTATTAGAGCATTAGGATCCATATACAACTTGCCAACTAGAAGCCAGTTCTTCAGTAGCAGATAGTAAATTACCAACCAAAATAGAAATATCTGGCATAAATTTTATATAAATTTTAATGACTTCTCCATATGAACATTTAATCCTTTTATTACCATATTTGTTTGAAATCGACTGCCTTTACTTCAATTAATTTTGAAAATCATGAAGTTAGTAAAATAACTTCATTTTTAATCTGGTGTTTGGAACATATGAAATCTTGATGGAAGATTTCCATTTAGATAATTTTAGGACAGGAAATTAGTCAGGGTCAAATATTTTGCTTTGAAAGTGGAAAATTAGTGTAAAAGCTAGAAAGATTTTTTCCCATGCATTATTTCATAATGACTTAAAAATCAGTTATCAAAAATGACAGCAAAATTATCTACTCTTGGATAACACTTGAGTTTAGCTGAGTTTTAACGTATTAACACCAAGATTCTATTAAAAGAGCTGAACCAACAAATAAAACCTAGTATCTTGAACAATTTCCTGGCAGTAACAATGTACAAGTGGGATGGGCAAAGAAAAAGTCAAATGAAAAAGAATACACTGTGATGACACAAATCTATTCAGTTTAGTAAGGCAAATCAGAGCCTGGCCAAATCAAATTTGTATCTAATAGATCCTTTTGAAATAGAATTCAGATTCATGAGAGAAGATTGTCTTAATTGCTTTTCAAAAAGTATCACAGCTTTGACTGTGAGGTCCAATGGTTCCCTCTGAGGGTGGGTGAGGTTTTCCAGTATGACAAAGTCTCACAGGAAATGCCAACTCTGTATTTATTTCCTTTCATCTACTTTAACTTGATACTTTTTCCTTCCTTATTATTTTCATAAAGTGCAATTGTGTATTATTTTAAAATATAGTCTATAAAAATATTTTAAAAAAACACCCTCTAACAAATGTAAGCAAAAATCTAACTTTCATTCTCAGTAACACATCTGAAGATGACAGTACTAATTGTGCTAGTCAAGTGATTTTTTTAAAGTCGCAGTTAAAAGCCTCAGTTAAACTCAAGTGTTATCCAAGAGTAGATAATTTAACCATTACTGAATCTATAGTATTGAATATCAATATAACTGCAATATCTAAAGAAATTAACGTGTGGACATAAGCCCAACAGAGTTGTCCATTTGATGTTAAGTAACGTGTTGATAGAGGCTGGCTATAGTAAATAACAGATTAAAAAGGTCATGTTGCTGAACTGTGAGACTGATTACATCTAAAAGCTGCTGTTTCTCTCTCTCTCTCTCTGTAGCTTTGATCAAAAGGAACTGATGTTATTAAATGGTGTCAAATGATTGGGTGTTTCAACCAATACTCTCCTAGACCCATTCCAACCACATGTGCAGGGAAATAAAAAGAGAGTAAGACTTTTCAGTTAATCGGATCAATTAAGCTTGTCATACAGTTATTGCCTTCATCATCATAGGATTATGCTATTCAGGTGGAGGTGTGGGTGTTTAATTAAGATTGTTTTCTAACTATATGGTTTCAGGTTCAGTCCCATTGCATTGCACCCAGGGTAAATGTCTACTGCAGCCTTGGGTTGACTAAAGCTTTGCAAGTTGATTTGGTAGATGGAAACAGAAAGAAGCTCAGTTTGTGTCCTTGACTTGACATATTATAGTTGTAAATGAGTGTCTGTCATACAGTGTCATTCATTTCAAATATGCTACAAAAAACACGTCTGACCATGGGGAAATATTACCATGCTTGGAAACAGGTGAGGGTTGGTGACAAGACGGGTATCTGTCCGTAGAAAATCTGCCAAATGCAAGCATGGTACAGGAGACGTTTAATTCAATAATAAAGTTATTTTACTAAATTTTGCATTATTTTCAAAATTAAAAGAAAGGCAGTGCATTTCAATAGAAATAAGGTAATGAAAGAGCTAAAATATATTTGCCCCACAAATCTATGACTTGTGAAAGAACCTTATCAGTATTTCATGGTTAGGACATCAGCAGAAAAATCTTAAGAGAAAGGTGATTAGCTCACTTCTTTGATGAAGGGTTCCTAACCTCTAAATATTAAAATAGCAGAAAACCAACATATTTTTATAATATGCATTGTTTTGGCTTTTATATTATATGTCACTATCATCATCTAACGTCCAATATATATGTCTCGCATTGATACAGAATCAACATCAGTATTCATCTCATATCAGAGAGAGAGAGAGAGTGAGGATAAACTATCTCGCTCACACATTTTTAAATGACAATCTGCCACAGTTTGCAAAAGTATTGTTCTGAACCAATGCGTCATGAATCTTATCTTGCAAAGCTGACAAACACCAAAACAGTTACACTATAATTGTTAAGTAACTTAGTAAGTCTGAACAACTTAAGATATATCAGTCAAGGACATTTTGTTTAACAAATTAAAAACAATAGAGATACAAATCTCTAATTAGAAGGTATTTACTGAAATTAAATGGTGTAGTCACAGTAAAAATAGATACAAGAACCAATTTGAATAAGGTTTAAAAAAAAAAGTTTTGGACAGAATAAGTAATTATGCTGCTTAAAGGTTACAATTTAGTTCATTAATGATGCTTCTATTGTCATTTCTAAAACCAAATGAGTAGAGGTAAGTTAGAAGATTCTATTCTCTACAAAAATTTATAATCCAAGTTTGTCTCAATTTCTTCAATATTAAATTGTGCTGTAATCAGAATCAATAACCATTATCACTAGGTTAGACAGAATTTATTGAGATACATATTCTACAAATGGATGTTCTTGCTGCCAAGCCATCACCCGTTTCCATTCTCTGAAGATGGGCACTTGTGAAAGCGAAAACATGAGATACTTCCCCAGTCAGACATGTTCCAACAGAGGATCAAAAATGAATACTACCACTTGTAAGGTGACACTTGTTTACAACTATCACATTATGTCAAGACAAGGAGAGACAAGCACACACACACAATGGGAGTGAACCTGAAACTATGTGGCTGAGAAGTGAACATCTTAACTACACAACTATGCCATTCTACTTAACCTTTCTAATACCAACCCACCTGAGACCACTGTTGTTTCTATGACAAACTTTCTGCCTTAAACTGATCTCAAAAATTTCCATCAAAATTCCATTTTAATTTACATTTTAGTTTAATTATGACAAATTTTCTATACATTCTTCAATATTTCCAATATTAATTGAAAAGAAAAAAAAAAGCGGTGTAATTCAGCAGAATTATGGTGAATTAAATCCTATGGTGGTTCAGTTACTCATCTACAGAATCACAAAGTCTTGCCATTGGCCAAGATCTCTGGTACCAACAGGACAACTCTGAATAGTTTCATCATTCCTCCTGAAGGAGACATCATTTGTTTCTGTGTTACTCATTTACAGCTGGGAGAATTACAGCAGCATGAAGTATTTCACTCAAGAACACAGTGCAATGCTCAGTTTGGGAATCAAAACCATCTTGCAATCATAAGTACAAAACTAATGAATGACATTTAAATTATACATCATTGTTATATGACTATTGTGTGATGAGTCATATCCATCCACACCTTAGGTGGTACATGTTTAGTCACCGATTTGTAATCTGCAGATTATTTTAAATGTGTTAAACTACCCAAATTTAATATTTTGAAGAGTTGATTTCACTATTTCAGATTTTCAAGATAAATTTTGTAAAACACAGTTGAAATTAGAGGAAATATTAAACAAATTGAAAGGCCACCAAATTCTTCTACCTCCATTTTAATTAGAAGGGCCTCTGTTAATCTGATCAGGCCAACAAGGATTTCTCGAGTTTATTTTCAATGTTTTCACATTCATAGAAATGTTTTACAAGGTCTAATACATTTTGTTTAACCCTTTTCATATTAACCCACCTGAGTGTCACTGGCTTTATGATACAAACTTCTTGTTTTGAAGTGACTTAAAAATTTCCCATCAAAATTTCATGTTAATTGATGTTCCAAACACCACCTTAACTAAGCTATTTTAATAAATATTATTACCACAATTAACCTGAATCAAAGGCAGCGTAGCTACAGAAATATGGTAGCAAAAGGATTAATGACAGGTAACACAACTGATCTTGTGTCAAAGCAATGTTGCTCCAACGTTACAGTGGATTATTGGGGTACACCAAATCTATTTCTGTCTACAAAAACAGCAAATACACATTACTCAAACTTCCTCATCCTGTATATTTTACTCAATTACCACTTTTCTTATTGAAAAAACAATTTTTTCCAGAATAATTTAAAGATTATTTTCCTAGTAAACTATAACTAGAAAACACACTTGTAAACTCATTACCTGAACTAAAGTCCATGACATCAAGGTTACAATTCAGATGGTCAAAGATGAAACTCAGTATGTCAGTATATTAATCTAAAATGTTTACAAATGCAGCTGCATTCCAGTCTTTGATAACCAAGTTAAAATCACTTCAACACTCAAAAGACCAGTTGACTCGACTTTGTACCAATCTAAATTTCCTTTTACTTATTTCAGTCCTTGGACTGTGGTCACACAGAAGCACCACCTTGAAGGTTAATCAAACTTATCCTACTAATTTTTTAAAGGCTGTTTATTCAATCAGTTCATTTTGCCAAACTGCTAAGTTATGGGGATCTAGATAAACCAATAGTAATTGTCAAGAGTGGGGCACAGGCATAAGCTTCCACACAGTTGCCATCTACCAAATTCACACAAAGCATCTATCAGACCAGGACCATAGAAGACGCTCAGTGTCAGTATGACAACCTGAAAGAAGATGGTTGCAAAATGAGCTCAACAAAACCACGCCTGAAAATTTTTTTAAAAAAAGTGGACAATGGGACCAGAGTAAGAAATTGAGATAAAAATCAAAAGGAGCAGAACAAGTGCGTGTGTGTGTGTATCATTTAATGTCCATCTTCCAAGCATGCATGGAGAGGACAGTTGATAGGCTACTGTCCGTCTTGGCAGGGATTTTATGGCTGGATGCCCTTCCTAACACCAACCACTCCAGAGTGGATTCAGTACTTTTTACGTGGCACTAGCACAGATGAGGTTAGTTTTGGCATGATTTTTACAGCTGGATGCCCTTATGGCAGTAGAATGAATCTCAAGATTATACATTATATAATATCTAATTACTAGAAAAGAATTTCCATCTAACTTCTCAAAGTCCACTACCAAAGTGTCTAAGTCATTTTTTTTTATTCCCTTCAGACTAGAACAATAGTTTTAAAAGCTAAAACAAAAATTAAGAATTTATAAGAAACAGATTTTTGGTCATTTTCATTAAAGTAATCCATCAGTTAAAAATACTTTAAATGAATCATTTGTACTATCTCACTTCATGATAAAAACAATATTCAACCAAAACACAAAGCAATAAATGTTTATGAGATAGGTATTTAACGACTCCACCCTGTATTAATGGGAGATTCATTAAGTTTCATAAATTCCCATTAGTGGTGTTTGGGGAGGGAGAGAATAGAAAAAAAAGCAAGAGACAGACTTCAGTAATGAACAAAGCAGCACCACTTTGGAAAATTAATTACAACTTTCTGTTATGAGATTAACAAACCTGGAAGAACAAAAAAAACAAATATTAAAGGTTGTTGAGAATTCCGAAGCTTAACTATGAGTAATTAAAACAGAAGTGGAAGGTGAGTTCAATGCCTGATTTCCACAATTAAAGACTACTGGACATAATGGTCTCTAATTAATTCCTTTATTAGGCGACTCACTCCGCCACTGAATAGGAGGGGGAGGTGTTAAATTGCTTTAGCGAACTAACATTACATAAGAAAATTTGCATAAAAATGCAAGAATTTTTTTTGTCCCTCAAAATTTAATTCTAAAATATCTGTTTGGGAAAAGCAATATTTTAATATAAAAATTACAATATAAAATTAAAATCTGTAACTACTCCACCCATAAAAAAAATTTTAAACCTAACAAAATATTGAAATCCATCCTCTCTCAGATTGATCAAACAATTCACTTCCAAATATGTCCAAGAGGGATTATTAGCCAATTTTTATTTATTTTGTAATGCCTGGAACAGATTCTTGAGTTCTACAAATTTTTAATTGTCTGGAACAATTAACTTGATCAAAGGAATCAATTATGAAGGGATTGATGTTAGTAAAATTCTACCAATATTCCTACTGTGGGAACATGTTCCTTGGTGTAGCAATAGACAGAGACATATCCAGGTTGTAATAAATGGGATACTAAAGATAATGGGACTAACTTGAGAATCCTATACAAGAAGTTCCAAAATAGTAAATATTTCTCCAAGATTTAAGAACAATCACCCACAATTTAGATTGATATACTATTCTTTAGCACTTTAGCATTTAAACTGGCCACACCCAGTCAAATGATTCCACATATATTCAAACTGGCCAAATCTGGCCTCTCCCATCTACCCTATGTCATTCTATAAATAATCACCAAAATGTTGAAGTGACAAGGTAACACTTGATTGATTCAAAACAATATGAATTAAGAAGCAGTACACTTGACAGAATACTAAAAGGTTAAACCAGTGATACCTAAATAGGGCCATACAAAATCTTTGGTGGGCCACAGTAACGCTTGTATATTTAAGAAAAAGTTCCAAGCACATTAATTAAAAATTTTTCACAACCACACTACATTGACATAGCCATTACGTAGTCGCAACTGATCTCTGCAAACATGGAAAAGTAGACATTAAAACATTTTTACTCTTCACATATGGCTAGTGTAGTATCATTATCAAAAAGGCAGTAAGCTGATAGAATCATTAGCAAGCTGGACAAAATTATTTGTGGCATTTCATCCACCTTTAAATTGAGTTCAAATTCTGTGTGTTTATTTTGCTATTCATCTTTTCAGAGTTGCTAAAATAAGTACCAATTGAGCACCGAGGTCAATGCAATTGGCCAGCCCCCTCCCTCAAAATTTCAGGCCTTGTGCCAATAGAAGGAATTATTTAAGCCTGAATTAAGGTAGTGAACTGGCAGAATCAGCTGTTGAAAAAAAATATGCCTTGCAACCTCACCAAGGTTAACTTTTGCCTTTTATGTCTTTGGGGAAAATAAAATACCAATGAAGTACTGAGGTCAACTAACCTGAACCATTTCCCTAAAAACTGCTGTCTTCCTGCCTAAATCAGAATCTATTCATTTGGTGCTTCAGACATTTGGTTTTAATTAGTTGGCACTGAATGGGCCCACAGGAGAAAGAAGGTTGAACATCTAGCTTTTAAACCACTAACATTGTAATTGACCTATATAGTATTTTTTTTACTGACAGGCAAACTGTCACAAACTAATTCTAAATTTTATTTCACAGTCAAAATTTTTTCTTTTGCTATACCATTACTAAAGTGCTACTTTAGATGCCTAATCTATTGCCTATAACAGTGAGCCTAACCATTACTAAAATGCTACCATATCTATGAATCATGAAATCTAATCAATTGCCTACAAAAGTACTTGTTTCCATTCAAGATACTGAGCTTAAATTTCACAAATTTTCAAATTTTATGAAAATTTAAAACACCTTTCATGCCCATATATTTACCTAAACAAGTGCAGATACAGGCATGGCTGTGTGGTAAGAAGCCCGCTTCTCAACTACATGGTTCTGGGTTCATTCCCACCACATGATAACTTAGGCAAGTGTCTTCGTCTATAACCTCAGGCCAACCAAAGCTTTGTACAATGGATTTGGTAGATGAAAACTAAAAGAAGCCAGTCACTTGATAACTGGTGTTAGTGTTTATGTCTATCACTTAGTGGTCCAGGAAAAGAGACTGATAAAATAAGTACCAAACTTAAAATTAAGTACTGGGGTCATTTCATTCAAAGCAGTGCCACAACATGGCTGCAGTTTAATGACAAGTAAAAGATACAAGTTGTTCATTTTTTTTTTGTAACCTCCCTCTTCCACCCACTTAATGGTGTCATATAAATGTCCCCTCACAGAAAAAAGTAGGGTAGATTGTTTAAAACATTTAATTATATGCAATGATTTATTACCCATATTTTCTAATGATCCCCATCCAATCTATGCCTCACTTTGGATATTTACCAGGACTAATACTCCTTATGTTAAATGTTTATCAAAATTATGAAATTACATTACAAAATTATATTCCTTGGCATGTCAGTAAAGTTTTCTATTTACTGACAATACCATGTCATATATTAATGCTGACAAAGTTTTTAAAAATAATTTATTTCCAAGAAAGCTCTGTATGTCACTTTTAACCCCACCACTAGACATTTACTGCCCTTTTCTGATCTGACAACACCCCAAGTGGCTGCTACCACCCAGATTAAGAAGCAGTGATTTAAACCAGTCCTAAATCTTATCTCCCACAACCCATTTCAACTAAAATATGACATCACAAAATAGTCCCTTGTCAGAGATATTAAAAGAATATTTACCAAAAGTGAGAAAGAGGCTTCCTGTCAAACTCCAACACTTTAACTATGCTATCACAAACTTGTATGCAAGCATGTAACACACACAGACAAGCTAACATGTAACCACTTTTTGGGTCAACTGAAGTTATCTTAAATGTCAACTTATACCAAAAGGTTAAGAGAGAAACAGACTTGATATAAACCCCCTTACTCTCACCCACATGTACTATGACATATCACTATACTAATTTAGTTATTCTAATTATATACTGTATGAAGTCTTTTTATTTGAAGTTATTTTCCAATTGACAGTTAGCCCAGATTAGTAAAAAGGAGTATAAGTCGTAACTCTTGCATCACATCAATACAAGTGTAGAAATAAAAAGAAACCTGATTACACCTAAAGTAAATTAGAGATTTCACTCTGATAAACAGTGTAAACTAACATGTGGTGATTTAAAAAAAAAATAAAGTCTGTCAGTGAATAAGAGTAGCTCAAAAGGAGACTGGACTAATATGCTTCAATAGATCATCATCATCTGAAATGCTAGATAGGTGGAGTCTATAAAATCTATGCTTTCAAATTTCTCTCCAATAAAATTAAATGTTCTTATAAATGCTTATCAACAAAAAGCTCAAAACCACACTGAATTTCATGAAATTTTTTCATTGATTCTTCAATATAGCTGGAATAAAATGAACCCAAGTTTCATTTGGGACAAACTGACTGTAAAACTCTACTTGTAAAAGCAATTCAAGACAATTATAAACAAGCTACATGCATAATTAATTAATAAACTGATAAAATGAATTACCAATATCCATTTATTTCAGTCAATTAAAAACTAACCCCTTGAACATTTCAAATCTACATTACAATTGAGAAATTTGGCTGTACTCACATTCATCTATACCAAAATCCATTCACTAAATCAATTCTCCTGCCACTCACATCACATACAAGTCAATGAAGAAATGTGTTAGCACATTAGAATTATCACATGATAAAGAAAAGTTATGTGGTATAGTGGTGGCAGGCAGTCATGCTTCTGGCTGAACTATGAAGACTGTTTCCATTAGTTTTTTAAGAATTTGCTAATACCATCTCTAGATTACAACTCCTCACACACTTCAGTAACATAATCCAAGATATATGGAAAAAACAAGATGGCCATGACTGGAATGTCTTCTCCAGAGCTGATGTGGAATAAATTTTTCAGTATAAAGATTAAATTTCTTCATCTAAGTGTGTTTCCACAACAAATTTGGCTGATGTACCATGGGTACTAAACTCAAGATAAACCTGAACATTGTTTTACACAAAATATATGCCATATGCTTAAAATGGCAGCTTAAAAGTGCACAAGTAGCACATGCCATATATATGCTCTTGTCACTGGAATACCAGCCTCACCCAATCAATAACTTCAGTTCTTTATCAGATGAGCAATTAAGAAATTCACTTAAAGCACCAACAATTTATGCTACTACACAGAAGCATCTTGTGTAAAGAGCTTATAGCTATTTTTTACTAAAATCAGTTACCTCATATTCACACAGGTAGACCAGCAATATCAAACTAAGGATTTAAACGTGCTCTGCAGCCATTATGCCACGGGACAATGCTAGGTGTACCACAGTGTAACCTGAATGTAATTTTTTTCCCTATGCTTTTAGTTATTTTTAGTTTAGGTGTGCTGCCAAATTTTGTAAAGAATAAGTGTACTGCAAGTGAAAAATGGTTGTGGAGCACCGATTAGATTAAAAGCCACACAAAAACAAAAGAAACCATTTAACAGAAGATTAATTACATCAGTCACAATTAATGCTACTTATTTACTAACAAGAAATTGAGCTACACGAGATTCTAAAACTGCATAAATCCTTTAAAATGTTGAAACACTGTTGCATGGTAATAGTGGTGGCAACAGGATAATAGTAATTACTAAAGACAGTTGCAACAAACAACTAACAAAATCAATGTTAAAGAGCTACACAGCCTTCAAGCTCTGACGATAAGTCATTCTAATATATGACTGCTCAGACCATTCCACAAATATAACCTGACTGCAATGCCTGTGGGACACAAGATACATTGAATCCAATGATGACTGTAACTCAATCTTCAGTGTATAGCTAGCTTGTCATAGAGACATTAATATTTGGTTAGAGACCAGATGTCATTCTGCATGCATGACTTTTCCCCGCCCCCATCCACTTCTGATGGTACTGAACATATTTCTTGATATCTTCAATCCACTCTGCTCCATCATTCTAACTACCAAAGTGACCATCAGGTAGTAATGGCTTCCACCCATGAGGGATTGACGTTGCTTCTCTTTCAAATAGTCTTCAACTGTGAACTGCTTCTTTGGTCCTGCAGCTAGATGATCACCATGCCAGAGTTCTGATGTGCAAGAAACTGCCACATGTGATACAATTCAGATATGTTCATTATATAAAAAGCCATTTTAATGGATGAATTCAATATTGGTGTTGCATTTCCATGTACATAACACTGCCTTGCCAAGTGACTGAAAGGCTCTTCTGTTAGGGTTAGTGTCTTAATGTGTCAGCTACATGTGGCCTATGTCTCACACCCATACAGGGAGATGGGAACAATGTTTCAGACATACAGAGTATGCTTGAAATGGTTTAGAATCTTGGCCAGTATACAGTCATCAGAAATTATGCAGCCAAGATATGTGAATTTTGAGAGCTTGTGGCTGTTATTGAAGAAAGTGTGTGTGTGTGTGTGGGGGCTAACAGTATCATTAGTAGATTACCTTAGTAAAATTAAAATTTTATAGAGAATCTTTATTAGGTTAATATCCTATAGTCAACAAGCTTTAATCTTGACTATGCTTTAATTATGATGTTAATTTATGCTCATTCTTATAAAAAGTGGACATCTGCCAAGATGAAGGTTCATGAGGTTTCCAGAGTATATGTGAACTAATAGTTAAGACATCCTTATACTGTAGATCACTGAACTGGGATTTTCTTGTTGAAAAGGTTCCCATCAAATAGGAAGTTAATGGTAACCCCTATCTTCCTTTGTGTAACTGTAGTTATGCAAGATGAAGATAAACAGTACAAGAGTTAGTACACAGCCTAATCTAACTGATATTTTTATTCTTAAAAGCTCAGACATCTACCCTCCAACAACTCGAGTAATCTTCCCTGTGTGAAAGTGAGAATATCTTACAGAAGTTCTAAACTTACAGTATTATAAATCCACAAAAGCAATGATGTGGACTACATTGTTCCTTACGTTTCTTCTGACGTTATCTTGTAACAAGAATCACAGCAACTGTCTTAGCTCCTGCAGAAGCCATACTGTGATTGTGGTGGATTTATTTTCATATTACTGATTAAACTAACCCTTTGAGAATGACCATCCCAGCAAAATCAGAGCATACAGATTTTTGTAGAAGTTGACAATGTTAGAGTTCTTCCAACATTGTATACATACTATTCTCAGTTCCCTGTATCTGTGATGTAGTGCATTTATGCAGTGATAACCATCCTTCAAAAGCTCTATTAGAATATTGTCTGATCCTTACATGATAGTTTTCAATGTTTTGATGGCCGTACTTTCAGAAACTGCCAGTGGCTTTTCAAAATTCCTTAACGACTGTTGGATTCACTGGTCTTATGGTACTGCTGCTTTAAGTATTCTTCCAGTGATCTACTATTGCCAACTCCTCTTTCAATAGAGAAATGTTACCTGACGTTTGGGGCTTTGAAAATTTCTGAACAATAGGTCTCTGACATCATAGAAATTGTGCATGTCACACCTGTCTACATGCCTGTAAATTTATTTAGCTTTTGCAACCCATCATTCCTCTTTCAAGGCGCAAATAGTGGCCTGAGCTGCCTTCTAAAAAAACTTTTTTTTTTAAGAGTGAACCAAAAATGTTTTTCCATCTTGAATTCGATCATTTTTAGCAGTAGAATCATGTAGTGTGGAACGAGCACTATTAAGCCCAAGTTCCGAAGCAATGGGGAGTCTCTGAATCTTATAGTTTGACAGACACACGAAAGTCCTTAGAAAAATACGAAGTTGGTACTACTTAAATACCCTAAGCCCTAACGAGTGTAGATGCATCGGGACCTCTGTATTTAAGTAGAGCCACCAATTTGTTGCTTGAGCGTCATAAAGGACACAAACTGATAGGCTAGTGATTGTGGTGATGGTAATGACGAGTAATGAAGATAGTTGGGATAGTGGATGAAAATGATAGCGATCGTCAGGTCAAAGAATCACAGAGCCCAAACTAGGCGGAGATAAAGAATACGTACATCACCCGTTTCCAGCGTAACAAAAACCCTAACCCTAAACACCTGGTGTACGTAGTCTTTACTTTCGTTCCAAACGGTTGAACCATCGTTCTGACAATATTTCTTAGTAATCATTACTGTTCAATTAAACCGTTCAGCAAACATTTATAAACCCGACTGCCATGTCGGTGGGACAAAACAGAATTGTATATAGACACACCGAAGTCGAGACAGTTTAATAGTGAACGCTGAACTCTAATTCTCACGAAAAATATTTATTTCCCTCCTGAAATCTGGTGTGAAGGTCAGTTGTTTGACAGCAGTTAGAAAGAGAAGGAGAGAGAGAAGAAAAAAATTAAGTTGGAGAGGAGAGAGAAAGAGAGGCTTGATAGACATTATTCGGGCATGAGTCAACCAGCTCGACCACACGAACAAAGCTCCGTATACATCACAGCAACAAATTTATTCACGCGAAGGTTATCCTACAGACGTTTTCCCTTTCTTTCACCCCCCCCACCTCGGTAGATTAAGAAAATTATGCGCATAAAGAACAGTTCATCTTTTTACATTGAATGATAGGTGCGTGCGTAAAATGATTTAAAAATTTTCTTTTTACTGTAAAAAATATATATTAAAGAAACCATGTGCGTGCGAAATTAGCTGTTTAAGTGTGCGCAATAAAAAAAGTTCGTCTACTCCAGTCTATCTCTTCCTGCTGCTGTGTCAGTTTAAAACACTACGCAATAGTAGTACTGTCTCGGCTTCGATAGTTTAAGAGAAAAGACATTTTATTCTTTCTCACAACTTTCTACAAACCAGCACCATCCTCCCAGACATATTTCCTAACACAACAATCCCTAACATCTGTATATTTTTAGAATTGTGAAGGATTAGGGCAAGAGGGCGGGGATATAAAGATCACAGTAAAGGACTGACTTCGGGGAAATGAAAATCGTTGGTCTCGAATATCAAGTATTTAGTAGCTTATAGAAAGAAAGCGGGGGATAAAAGGGCAACAAGGACCCTAATCATATCTTAATTTTTTTTTATAGTATCTAAGACGATTAGAAAAATCACGTGACTGATAACGCAAACGACTGTCCCTTGATACAAAGATAAATCGCAGTAAAATCATTCAGCATCCACAACTTAAATTATGCCTTTCTTTGACTTCTGAAATAATTTGGGATTTAAGATCATCTTCTAGGATCGACAATTATTAACAATTAAAAAAAAAAGAAAAGAAACCATCACAATTAACCCGAGCAACTTTAATTAGGAAATGTTTCACATATTAGAAACATACTAGACAAATTTTAAGGACAACAAAGCTAGTTTTGTCAAAAAAGCAAATTTAGCTGAGAATTTATTAATGTGAAAAAAAAAAAAAACTCCATGTCTTAATGCAGATGAGATGCGATAGAGAAAAGTTTTACGATGTACAGAAAGCACAAGAATTTTAGACAAGAAACCTAAATATCTTGAAAAATATTAGTTTAAATATATTGCGACAGAGTGAGATATTAATGTTAATGCTAATAGTTGTCAAAAACGAAATAAATTATGTTAATTTATGGCAAACGAAGAATGCAAGCCGGTCTAAGTACATAGGAGCTATGGAGTTGTAATTTTCAGGCGAGCGAATAAATAGAACAGCAGACTTAGTCGGCCTAACCTTCATTTTAGTTTCCTAACCATTTTAAGAGGACTGGAATTATAGTATTTCTAGTCAGTTATTTTTTCCCCCTCGTTTCTACAATGCAACAGTGCTCGCTGACCGGTACTGCGTCAAAGGATGAAAAAGAAAAGGGGTGAAGGCGGGTTTCAACGACAATTAAATTTTACTTTGAAATTCAGTGTTACAATCTGCAAAGCATTACGAATTAAAATATGAACATTAAATTAGAAAAGACCCGGTACATATTTAAGTAGATTGACATAATTTCTGATCAAAACGTCAACGAAAAGTAATTAAAATTGCTATAGTTTCAATTAGTTTTAGATCTTGTCAAATTAATTAGAGAAGGAGGAGCGGACAATGTGAAAAATAAATATTAAATCTAAAAGAAGATTTTAGCGAAATGGAAAAAAAAAAAAAAAAATGGTAAGATTGAGCTAGACGAGAATTACGTTTCTGTCTGTAATTAAGATATTTTTAAAACGGATTTTCGTCTATTACGAAAAATTTCCAATTCTCTTTATATAATTTGAAATTCAAAATTTGGAATGAGAAGTCAGAAAAAACAAAAAAAAGAGCGAAAACATTCTATATATATATATATATATTGCGCAGAAAGAAAAAAAAACTAATTAATTCATAAGGGATTGAGGAAGGAAAATGAAGATATTAATTAGGGAAACAGTGGTAACTGACAATTGTTGTGACATTCAAGAAAGGATTTCGTTGAAAATATCTTAAAATTTTACACAGTGAAATTTAAGTGAAGTTTTGGTTTGAATATATAAAATAGGAAATAACAACAGTGACGTTAAAAAAGAAAGACCGGCCGGCTTTCACAGAACATAATTTCCTTACAATGGGGCGAAAAAGAACCATAATATAATCTTCCACCCCTCCCCATAAAATAAAAAAAATTTCTCAGTTATTTTAATAAATTCTTTACCTTTAGCTAATTCCTCCGGGATTAAATGTTTATGGTCCTCAGTTACAGGTTCTCCAATAATAAGAAGTAACGCAGCCTTGGTAGCTGCGGCCGTTCCGAAATCCTCCATCGTTTCCTACGCCAGTGCAGCCATAGAATGGCAAGATGCTCGCGGCTGGTGACTTACCAATTAGTTTAGCTCAGCCAGAACTTTTACTATTGCTTTCTCTCATTGGTCCATTACTTGTCAGACGTTGCATCACGCCAGCATGCACCAATGAGAGAAGCCGTAACAAGTGGTACTATATCGTGTATCTCGCTCCCGTTGTGACCGGCATAGAACAGAACTCGAGGTAGATATTGTAATATCTCTCTCTCTCTCTCTTTCTGTGTATATATACATATATATCTATATATATGTTTATATATTTATAAATATAAATATATACATCACTTGCATACATTTAACTTCATAAGACAGACGGTTTAAAACCGATATACTTTTACCATTCATTTAGTAAAAAAGCACCCCAACTGTAACGTTAATTCAGCGTATGAAAGAAATATATCGTGTGTAAGTTTCTCATCATTTATTAATTAGGTGGCTGTTAATGTGTAAACAATTAAAAGTTATTTTTGTAATTCTGATCACCATATACCTGTATGTAATTCAAAAGGGTTGGAAATCGCAAGTAATTTCCAAATAACTAGGTATGTGTGTGTGGTTGTCTTAATATACGTTCTTTGAAATATGGTACCGCCCTTTAAAGTTTGTGTCAGGCAGGCTTTCCAGCATCATTCGCTCTTTAAACATCCTTCTAATGGTAAGTTTTCTCCATGACAGCTTGCTTACATTGCACAATTTCTACTTCTCCGAAGCAGCTGCCATCGAAGCTGTCGGCTAAAACTACCGAAAACCGTGTACGACTGGTAAAAACTCAAAATCAAAGAAAAAAGGAAAAAAAAATGATAGCAGAAAAAAAATGTCAACGTTAATTGATAATATTGTAGATGTATTTAATAATGTTTCATTAATTTGACCGACTGATTGCAGCTGCTAGGTCACATGTCAGCCCCCATCAGGGAACAAATTTGCTGTCATTTAGTCAGCATGAAAAAATTCTCAACTACATTTTATTCGACTGCATTCGCACTATATTTTCTGTGTGTTTATAATGAATATGCGTATGTGTATATATATGTATGTGTATTCATATGTGTGTGTATATATGGATATGTGTGTGTGTATATGGATATGTATATATTTAAATGTATATATAAATATATGGATATGTGTATATAAATATATGTATATATATATACACACACACACACATATATGTATGTATATATATATATATATATATATATATATATATATATATATATATACACATGTATATATATATACACATGTATATATATATATATATACATATATGTATATATATATACATATATGTATATACATACATATGCATGTGTATATATATATAATGTGTATATATATATGTATATATATACATGTGTATATATACATATATTTATATACAGATATATGT
>NC_068990.1:70240309-70254215 GCF_001194135.2 Octopus bimaculoides
ATATATATATATATATATATATATATATATATATATACGTATATATATCTGGCTACCTAACTCCCCAGACTGCAACCGCCATGATTATTATGTGTGAGGCGCTGTTGAGCAAGAGACCAACAAAATTCCTTGTAACACCAAAGATAAACTGAAGGCAAGGATTATGGCAGCATTCATCAACTTAAACAAGGAGACTGTCCAAAAGAGTTTGAGGAGATTCTGAAGTAGTCTGGAGGCCATGGTGAAGCCAATGGTGATTTTATTGAATAAATTTACTCTTTAGTATTTTAAGATATTTTTTATTTAATTTTGGTAAACATATCTGTTAAAATGAGATGTCGGTGTAATTTTCCTTTTTGTGTAATTTAGATAATATATTCTCTGCACCCTGTATATATATACATATGTTCATGTGTGTGTGTTTTGTGTTGTGTTTGTTCCCCACCACTGCTTTATATCCAGTGTTAGTTTGTTTGGCATAAGTGACTGATGGGATAAGTACCTGACTACTGGGGGTCAGTTTGTTTGATTGAAACAAGTAAAAGAGAAAAGATAAATTATGAAACAAAAACAATATCATTTTCAACTAGATATGTCTAAGATGAATAAAAACACTTGCTCAAGGGTACAATGCTAAAAATCAGCAATAGTAGCCACCTATCAACTAAATAAGATTAATCAGAAAAGTAGACAATGTATGGGGAAAGCACTTGACCTTGTTGTTAGTCCATTTGACTTTAGGACTGTGAGATTGTTGGTTTGATTTTCATACTAGATGAAGTGTTGTGGTCTTGGGCAAGGCACTTCATTTTCACATTGTTCTTGTGTTCTTGTCTACTTAACTGAAAATAAGTTGCAGCTGATATGTAGTGGTACCTTGATGACTATTATCCCAGAATCTTGTAAGTATATCAGTGGCTCTTTATGGTTGAAATGCACTGAATGAGGATAAAACATCAGTATCCATGCTTGGGATTGCACCTGCAGTCATTATTACTTTCTCCCCTAAATACATTGACACCTATATGATCATGAAGCTAAAGGCATTTGTTGTTGTTTGTATATTTCAGTCTCTTATATGATCAAGGATGTGACATGTTTACAAAACAACTTTGCAGTATTGTTCCTGCATCACTTTCTCCATGCTTGCCTGGGTTGGCCAGCTTGGCAGAAGCTAAGTTAGAGAGCTGTGATGAGCATAGTTAGGCATAGTTTCTACAGCTGGATCATCATCATCATCATTTAATGTCTGTTTTCTAAGCTGGCATGGGTTGGACGACTTGACAGGAACTGGCAATGCTAGGGGCTGCACCAAGTTCCATAGCCTATTTTGGCTTAGTTTCTATGGCTGGATGCCCTTTTTAATACCAACCACTTCACAGAGTGTGCTGGGTGCTTCTTTCATTGTATCATCATTTGCGAGATCACCAACTACTAGCAAGGCAAAACCCTGCTCAAATGAGTAGGGTATAGCTGTGAAGGATTTGAAAGTAGAGGAACAGTTGTTGATTGAAATATTTCATATCTGTATATAATATTAACCAATATAAATGTTGTTTGGTTGGTTGATATCTCTTGTCATATGTTACATCATTTAGAGAGAGAGAGTGAAATAAAGATAAAAAGATAGACATGAGATGTACAGGATGAGTGCACATACTAGACTTAGTGGCAGGAGGAGGAGGAGAGCACATAAAGAAGAATAGTTATGAGAAGTTTGTTTTATTACCTCTGCCTTAGTGAAAGTGGAGGTATTGTTTCAGTTGTGTTTGTTTGACTGTCTGTGGACAAGATATCTCAAGAACTGCTGGATGGATTTGAATGAAACTTTCAGGAATGTTTGGCCTTATGACTAGCACGGACTGATTAGATTTTGGGATCAATCTGGTACTGGACAAGGATTCTGGATTATTTTTCCTGTTTTTTTACTTAATTTTTGAGAGCGTTAGAGTTCATTTTTAGTATTCTCATTTGTGAGAGAAGTCAAATTTATTTCAGATATTCTCATTTTAAAAATCATCTCTGGCTAATCATTGAGAGGACGTTGGTGTTGCCTTGGCAGAGGTTTGCCCTCTCTGAGTGCTCTTGTTTAATTTTGTTTTAAGCTGATAAACATTTTTTTTCTTTTTGAAACTTAAAATTCATTTCATCATTTTGTATAAGCACCAAAAAATTTGATGAAAGTTTAATTGTATGTATGCCATATTTCCTGATTTTATCCATGATAGTAAAGTATACTTCCAAGGTTATTTATCATATGACAGGTATAAAAATATAGATATAGTTTTAAAAATATTCTCTTTTCCTTGTTTCAGCCACTAGGCTATGGCCATGCCAGAGCACTGGTATTGAATTTCCAGTGAAATTTAACCAGAGTAGAGCAAACAGTAATGTTGTCAAACAAAAGTCTACTTTGACATGAAACTACTAAGTTGTTGCTCTTGTAATCATCTCAGTTTGTTTCTCTCTTAATTGATCTCAGATGCCAAGTGAAGCCTTATGCCAGAGGGTCAAAGCCATAGCTATGCAGGTCTACCCCGCAGCAGATAACCAGCTTATGCCAGTCCATAACTGTCCTGCTTACTTTCTAGAGAGTAAAGCTGCCTAGTTTGGTGTGCAGTCTTTGATATGCCTGTATTTTAGTCTCCTACACCTGAATGTGTGTCAGTTGTGCCGGGTAGCAGGATTATCAGGGCACCAGGCCATAGCAGCATTCTATTCTTACTAAAGTGAGAATTTCAGTGAAATAGGAGCAAATTGATAAAGAATCATGTCATTTAGTGTGGAGAGAAATGAAATCATGTGATTTATGAAACATGTCAGAAATAGTTTCAGTAATAAAATATATTGCCCACAATGCATTAAAATCTAGCTGGACTCTGAAACATTGTTGTTTACTTTTCCTGTTGTGTTGTTTGCTTGAGAATTGAAAAATACAAGCCTTTAAAATAGCATAGATTCTTTTCAATGGTTATTAGCTGTTTAGATTTACTTTGTTACTAACTTATAAATCTCTCATAATGACATTTGAAATGATGATAGTAATGTCAGTGTTACAAAGTAAGATGTAAATCCAGTGTTAAATGTCCAGTTTGTGGTTGGCCTTACACAAATGATTTCATTGAATTCATTTGTGAAATTTTATAAAATTTACCTTTAAATTTGGTATAACTACACATGTTTAATGGAACATAAACAATAATATTTATATATATACTCTAGCAGGACCCATGGAAGTTCTGCAGTATATGTCAGCACCTTTGAAAACACTATGCTAGTATATTGAACACATGCAAGAAGTTTCAAAACATTCTTTTGATATCCTACCATTTAATCAAAACAGTGTTTTTAAATATAAGTGAAATGAATTTTGAAGGTTTTGCTTACTTACCTCCTTGTAATACAGATATGATGTGCTTTATAGTGTAACCCTTTAGCTTTTAACTGGTCATACCTGACCCAAATATGCTACCTGTTTTATGTTCTAACCAGCCAGATCCAGCCTGATCCAGATCATATCATCAAAATTTCAAAGCTATGAAATAATGCATTATTAATTAAAAACAACTTGAATGAAAAAGCATTACATTTAGCAGAATAATCTGAATGCTTAAGGGTTAAGGAAATTAAAGATGAATTAAAAAGATAAAATTTATTCATATACGTTGATTAAATGTTTATTATTTACAATTTTCATTACACATTCACAAAGTAAATAATTACATACAAACTACATTTCATATAATTATATGTACAGTGTTTACTCACTGGATTAAATACAAGCATTCTATATTACAAATGGGACTATACAAATTGTATGTGACATACATATGTGGTATAAATAGAAATACAAAATATGAACTAATTTAAATGTGTATGAAATAGGCATTGTATGTGATTACTGAAAATGCTTTATGAACTGAACGTAATATGAATGGCATACATATTCTCGACTTACTCTCTCAGCACTTCTTTATACACAATGGTTTATTGTAAAAGTTTTACCTTGTTTTCTTGCTTGTCTGTTGGTCTCAACTACTATTACTGCTACATTAGATAAATTCCTGGCCCTAGAAAATGCCATATATAATTGACTATGATTGAACACAGGATATGACAAACATATTCCAATTTTGTGAAATGTCTGTCCCTATACCTTGTTTACTGTCAGAGAGTAGGACAGCCTTATAGGGAACTGAACTTGTTCCAAAATGAAATGAAGGTTGGAGTCTTTTAGAGCTAGCTTCATGTGTAAATATTAAGAAGTGCATTCCTTCTTGTGCACCTGTTATTGAAGTGGCTTCAATGCAATTACTGTGGAGGCTGAAACGTCTTATTGTAGTACATGTCTATTTTTTGAAAAATAATCCTTTTTGTTCTTTTTCTTTTTAGCTAATGTCATCTATCGTTGTCCATATTATATAAATAAATGTTTTGACAGAGTAGATGATAATTAATTGCATCAAAGTGCATGTGTTAAGGGAGGGAATTTTAAAACATAATAAAAATATGTAAACAAACTACACTGTTCACTGTCCAACCACGAACAAGGCTCAGTCTGAGTTATTTATCAGTTGAGATTATTTTCATTTCTTTTCACTTCACTTCAGTGATCTATCTGTTGCATATCAATATGTCTATTTGGATAACTTTTATTCTTATTTATTGTACAGTAACATGATTTTTATGTGCTTTTAACAGTTTTCTAGTGATTTTACGATTCCAATATTTGTGGCGGACAGACATAAAATCGAGTAAAATGACTTAACTTGATTTTAATTTTTCCATATATTATTTTTGAAAACTGAAGTATAATTGAGAACGACTCAAGTCGAGGTATGCCTGTATATATAAAATCCATTATATTTTGCTTTCATTTCCCACTTTGTTAGCATGTTTTGAGCAGGTTTTTAAAATGTATGTCATACATGTTGTTTCTATATATTCTATGTAAGAGGTTAGTTATTTATTTCTGTATTTGTATGTGACTGGATATTGCTTTTCCTACCAGTCTTCCCATTCTTTTGTGGATTGAACAAGTGACCAATACAACATCTCTTCACATGTTGCAATGATGGCTTGATGTTTATGAGTACGTCTTTTCTCTCACCATCTGGAAACTGTATTATAGTAGATAGTAGATGTTAATTTCCATAATATAATAAGCATTTCAAAGATTAAAACTTACAACAGATGTTAATAGTCCATCTGATTTAGTATTTGTAGGAGCCAAACTTACAGCTTACACTTCTATGTTCAAATCATTTATTGGGTTTTAGGGAGATACAATGGTTAATTTTGGCAGAATTGGTATAGTGATGGACAAAACGCTTTGTGTGTTTTGCGGTGTTTAATTGCATTTGTGTGTTCAAATCACACTAGAGAGGACTTAATTTTCCTTGTTTCTGTGGTAGATAAAATAGAAGTTCAGGAAAAGACTGGGGTCATTAGAATTGGCTACATTCTCTCACATAGCTGGAGGCATTGTACTAAAGTTAGAAATCAATATTTTGGCCAAGGACAGTATCCAGATGTTATAAATCTCATAATCCACAAGTTGTGATTTATATGCAGCTGAAAGTTGTTTTTGAATTAGAGAAAAAAAATAATGTTGAAGAACAAGTTTCCTCTAGATTCTAATTGTAATAAAGAAAATATTTTACTGAAGAGTTGTTCATTTAAAATTTTTTACTAGTCTATTATTGCCAAACAAGCAACCACAACAGTGAAACATGTCGGGAACAAATGATACAAACTAGTGTAATTTCACACACACATATACATTACCTAGGAGATGGTTGCTTTGAAAATATACTAGCTAGAGTAAGAACTGGCTGGAGAAAATGTAGGGGAGTTATTACCATTCCTGACAATAAAGTTAATTTCCCTTAGAGTGAAGGGTAGATTGTATGATGCTTGTGTTAGAACTGCAATGCTGCTTAGCACTGAGATAGGAGCCTTAAATGTAGAGGTTTGGAGAAGTGAACATGTTTCATTGGACGTGCAATGTGATTTTGCATAAAAGACATGGTACATAAAACATGGTTCTGAGTGAAAAACAGGGCATAAGAGGAATCAAATGTATGCAAGAAAGAAGAATGTGTTAGTATGGACATGTGATGTTTGTGGATGAGGATAGTTCTATAAAAAAGTGCAGAAGAGGGAGACCCAAGAAGACATGGGATGAAGTAGTGAAAGCTGATCTCAGGACCCTGAGCCTGGTGAAGGAAATAAAGAGCTGGAATCTCTGGCAATATCATCATCGTTTAACGTCTGTTTTCCATGCTGGCATGGGTTGGACAGTTCGACTGGGGTATGGAAAGCGAGGAGGCTGCACCAGGCACCAGTCTGATCTGGCAATGTTTCTAAAGCTGGATGCCCATGAGGTTTTCAAAAAGATTTGTGCTGCGAAACTGAGTCCTCGAAGCACTATACATAGTGTATACTGTGCTCTCCACCATGTTACAGTAACTCACCCCCCACCCCTCCCCTGAATCAGTTTCCTCCCATCATGCTCTATATTTGCATTCCTCCCCATCCTGGTTCTTGCAGGCTCAACCATATCATCCCTCTCTCGTGTCCTCTCTATGTCAGTGCATCATTACTAACCTGCCACTCTCTCCCATCCAGCCTGGTCTCTTCTGCATCCCTCTATCTTCTTCAACTCATTGTTCATTCATCCTTCAACCCTATCCAAACTTTACAGTGTCTCCCCATTTCTTCATCTTCTACTCCCCAATCAATCTTGCAAACCATTCACTTCTACTCACCTTCTGCTTTAGGAGGTGGGGGTCACTTGGGTTCCATTATCTGTCTCTTTGGGAAGCCAGCTCATCATTTCTCTTTTCACTTTCTACCCTTCTCCTGCTTAATGCAAGTAGCCATGAAGATCCTCTACAAGAAGCTGCTTGAATGACAGGAAATTTATTTTTCTAAGCAAAATATAAGAAAACATTCAAAATTAATAATGCATGGGAAAAAAGAAGAATATTATCTCCACTGACCCAGCTCTAAGAATACTTTTGTTAATCTTTAAACTTTGCATTGCTTAAGAGGTAAAAAAATCCAACTGAACTTCAAAAGACAGGCAAATGTAATAAGAAAGAAAAGTGATTATGGTAAAAGAAGAGATGATTGTTGTAATTAAAATTCATCACATATTTGCCACAAGGAAAAGAAATATGTAAATATTAGAGTGTTACCTGTCATACGGTGGATAACTTTTGGAAGTATACATTTGCCACCACCATGGGTAATATCAGGAAATATGGCAAACATTTAATAGTTATAATTTAACTTTTATTAAATATCTTGGCGCTTATATAAAATGATGAAATTGATACAAATGTTTAAAAGAAAAATATTACCTTGAAATAAAATAAAATTAAATATAAAAATTTGTCATTTGTATAGCTCATCGCTTAACCACATTGTCATTTACTTCCTTTTCTCCTGCTACCAAGCCTAGTATGTACACTCATCCTGTTCCTCTTATATTAACTCTATCTCTTTTACTTCCTGTATACTGTCTAAAGCAGTGGTTCTCAACTGGGGTCCATATGACCCTTGGGGCTCTGTATAAAATGTTGTTTGTTAAAAATTATGTGAAATATGTTGGTTATTCTTTTACAATACACAAAATATTAAAATTTTTTTATACAATTCTTAATAATATTTAATTATAAAAATACAATAATAGGATTTTTTAAAGCATTGAATGGGTATGAGCATCCTCTAGAGTAAAAATAGGAATCAAAAAAGTTCATAGCTAGAAAGTGGCTGAGAACCACTGGTCTAAAGCATAACTGGAGATATCAGCCAACCAATATTTATACTAGCTATTATTGGGTTGGTGCATAATTATTGCAGCTTTTTCAACAACTTTTATTCAACAAAATCAATAACAATATTCAACAAAAACATTTTTAAATGATGCTCTGACCGTCTGCCAAGCAAATGGGAAGCAGTAATTGAAGTAGATGGTGAATATGCTCCGGAATAATCATTTGAAGGTGTTTTTTTTACATGTTGTTATTGTTTTTGTTAAATAAAATTTGTTGAAAAAAAATCCGCAATAATTATGCACCAACCCAATACTTTATAGAAATTACATGTTCCTTTTACACGGATTGACCTACACATTTTCAGTATTTGATCACTTTTGAGATAATACAATTTTTTTTAGCATTGATTACCTTCAAGTCATCTGATTTTCCAACCTTAATATCTTCAGTTCTTTAATTCTTTAATATATTGAACATGCAATATATTTCACCTTAAATATTCCGATATAAAGGTCCCCTAGCAAAATGTTGATAATTATACTTTACACTAAATTTCTAAGTTTGAACTTAAATATTTATCAATATGTTTCTCTTCTATTTGTATTTTGACTTACTTAAGATCCTTCTTCTAGAACTATTACTATTATTTATGGCCTTTCTCCCAGAACTAATACCATTCTCATAGAACCACTATTAACCTATGGCACTCTCTCCTACTTATGTTCCTTCTACATACATTGCCTTACAGATTTTCAATCTAGAAGGACCTACAAAGGTTATGAGTACTGAACTTCCTTTTCTAATTTGCTCATAACAAATATACAGCTACATGACCAAAAAATGTAGAATGCAAGCATAATTCTTGACTAAAAAAGAAATGCAACTATTCATATAGAAATATGAGTTTCTTATGATTCCTGTATTTTCTCTAATTTTCAGAATTTTTAAAACAATTTATTTCTGCTTTCTATTTAATCCCAATATTGTCCTCTCTCTTCAATTTTTTCATGAAGCTTAATTATTTTTTATTAGAAATTTCTTAACATAATTAGGTTCAGGCACTGATGTGTGATTAAGAAGCTTGCTTTGCAGCCATGTGGTTTTGGGTTCAGTCCCACTGTGCAACACTTTGGGGAAGTGTTTTCTATAGCTGCAAGCTGACTAGTTTCTTACAAGTGAATTTGGCAGATGAAAACTGTGTGGAAGCTTGCCACTATCTATATCTCTCTCTTCCTTTACTCAACTATCTCATTTATAGTCTGATCTCTGTTCCTTGTCAGTATGCCCAGCATTTTGCCACCATCTCCGTCCTGTGGTCTCCTACTCTCTCTCTCTCTCTCTCTCCTGCACTTCCCTCAGGTCGGGCAACTGTGTATTTTCTTTGCGGTAGCACACCTGTTTCTGTCTTCATTCGTGATCTTTCCCTCTCTGGCCAGGTAACCTTGTGCTTCCTCTACGGCAAGACACTTGCATCTGTCTCACTATAACCTTTTCATCATCACTGCTTCCAACTTGTACGTGAAAGAAGAAAGTATTTGACAGCTCTCAAAAAGACATTAATTCCATCTCTTCTTGAGGCCATTTATATCTTCAGGACTGTTGGAAATAATCTGAAGGCATGAAGTTTGTCAATCTATTAGACATAGAAGAGAGCCAGCAGTTTGAAGAAATTCAGTATCAGCTCAACAATAAGAATGGCTCAAGAAACTATCTTCTATTGAAGGAGTCAAAGCTATGTCTGTTTTACAATAATGGGGGAGGGGAAAAGTATCTTCTATCAGAGTTTCCAGTTGGCCCAAACCTTGGAAATGAGGCTGAGTTGATGTAAACTGTGCAAAACCAGTCTATGAGACAAACAATACTTATTCTTAGATGGCTAGTAGATTTAATCTGTTATCTGGTCTTACAGTTTCACATGCGGATATTTGAGTTGGATCTTCCGTTTCTTCATCCACCCCTCTTTCTCACCAGTTTCTGAGATCCTGCAGAAAGGTCCTTCTCAGAATAAGTCATAGAAAAATAGCTTTCCCATCAAAGAATTCTGTTATATACAAGCAATAGAAGACAAGTATCTAGAAGGTAGAGCAAAAATTTGTAAACTGTTGTAGAGATCTTATTCTGGATATAAAAAAGTAAAATAAACATTGATTACAGAAAGCAATTTCTTCAAAAATGTTATCTTCGTAGATGACTCAGAGAAGTTTTTCTCTCCTCCCAGATAGCCATCTGAAAAATATGCCTAGGAGAACCACTACTGATGCTATCATCCTCATAAAGCAAGTGCAGGAGAAGCATCCTGCTAAAAATAGACCTCTTTACTTGGTTTTTGTCGACATGGAGAAAGCCTTTGACAGGATCCCTTGCTCCCTTATCTGGTGGTCAATGCAGAAGCTATAAATAGAGGAGTGAGAGTTGTACAAGCCATGTACAGGGATGTTGTCAGTAAGGTGAAAGTCGGCAATTGGTATAGCAACAAAGTACAAGTAAGAGTTCACCAAGGATCAGTTCTCAGCCCCCTCTTGTTTATCATTGTTTTACAAGCCATGAGAGAAGAATTTAAGACTGGCTGTCCTTGGAAGCTTCTTTACACTGATGACCTTGTTCTTATTGTTAAACCACTACCAGAGCTAGAGAAGTAATTTTGGGTGTGGAAACAAGGTCTGGAATCAAAGGGCCTTAGCGTTAATTTAGTAAAGACCAAAGTCCTAGTGAGTAGGAAAACAGACAAACTACTAATCCCCTCAAGAGAAAAGGTGTAGGTAGAAATTCGATATGATGTACCCAGTGCAAGCTATGGCCACATAAGAAGTGCAGTGGTATCACAGACAAGTTAGCAGAGAACAAAGTTTTTGTGTATGACAGTTTTGCAGGTTCAATAAACACTAAGAATATACAGAAAATAGACCTCCTCCAATGTCCAGAGGTTCCTTAGAAGTAGTAGATTACTTCTGTTACCCAGGCAACCAAGTCAGCAGTGGAGGTGGATGCTCTGAAAGCATAGTTGCTAGAATAAGAATGGGCTGTTCAGAGAGTTACTATTGTTGTTGGTGACAAAAGGCTTCTCCCTCAGGGTGAAAGATAGGTTGTATGATGCCTGTGTACAGACAGCTATGCTACATGGCAGTGAAACATGGGTTGTGACTAAAGAGGACATGTGAAGGCTTGAAAAAAAATTAAGCTAGCATGCTCCACTGGATGGGTATGTTAGGTCAGTGCATGTACAACAAGTGTCAATGATTTTAGAGGATAATTGGGTATAAGAAGCATTAGATGTAGTGTGCAAGAGAGAAGACTGCTGGTATGGTCATGTGATGTGTATGGATGAGGATAGCTGCATAAAGAAGTGCTGATCTCAAATTGTGGAGGGAACCTGCTGAAGAGGTAGACCCAGGAAGACATGGGAAGAAGTGAAAAATGATCTTCAGATGTTGAACTTCGCAGAGGAGATGACAAGGGTCCAAGGCCTCTGGTGTTTTGCTGTGCTTGAGAAGTCATATTGAGCTAAGTAAAATTGTTGACATCCATATATATAGGCATATCCTTTATGACCATACCTGCCTCATGCATACATAATCTGTCCTCTGCCAAAACACCTCAACAATTCATCTCCCCCACCACCACCACCTCCATTCCACTACTTGTGGTTACCTCTCATTGCAACCCCTCCACTCTCCCTCTTGTGCAGATAGGCACACTCTTCATGTTCTAACACCATACTCCCTCCCACAACTCCATTTTCTCTCAACATTACTTATAACAGTCAGTTTTCCTCACCTCTAAACATCTCCCTTCACACTTTTATTGTACATTCCCCTCACTGTTCTGTGTAGATAAGCCTTTATATGGTCGTTTGATTGTTAGAAATAGCAGCAATTTCTTTTTTAATTTATACTCCACTGATTTAAGAATATCTAAGTGTGCGTGTGCCTTCCAAATATTGACATTCTGCCGTGGTATCACTTGTCACCAGCTGAGAAAAATGTTGATAGGATGTGTACATTCCTTGTGGACATTATGACTAGGTAAAAAGTTGGTAACAAGAATAGCATCTGATTGTTAAATTCTGGCTCAAGTTCCCATATAATCCATGCTATCATGGAGAAACATTCATTGAATGAGGGAACAAATGTGTGTCTGTGTATCCTTACAACCACTGGGCTTGTGGCAGTGATGTTCATATCTTCTATAAAAAGCAAGTCTGACAGCTTGGTGGTTCAACATGTGAATACATGGAATAAAGTACTTGGAAACAAGGAAAGTCTGGTGCTGGGAAAGGAATCTGGCTTTAGACTACTGCCTCAAGATGTCTCATGCCAGCATGGAAAAAGCAAACAGAAATGTTAATGATAAAAAAGATGGGATGGTCATTGCTAGAAGGCTTTTGATAAGTTTATTCATTCAGGACTAGCCAGAGGCTAAACAGCAGCTATGAAGAATTTTGAGAAGAGCATCCCTTCCCTATATATATATATATATATATATATATATATATATGAAGTTTATTCATTTCAGACTGGCAATATTCCAAACTGATAATGCTCCTGCCTGTTTTACCAAATTCACTAAATTATTTCTCTAACTTCTCACACAAACACACATACATACTTTGTATGTGTTTGTATAAGCGATTTAGTATTTCTTTTGTCTACACATGTGTGTTGTGTTCACTGTTTTGTAAACAATGACTTTGCTAATGATGTTATTTGCTTGCTTTTCACTATGAAACATGTCCAGGTTTCTTGACATGTCTTGAGATGTTGCAGGACCATTATAAACAAGAAGCGGATTTCAGTCATTTATTTCCAGTTCTTTATGATAATATGTCCAGGCCATTTGTTGTTTAATAAACTAGGAGATTATTACCTTACTTTGAAACAGAGATGGGGGTTGGCAATAAGAGGGACACCTATTCATAAAAATCTCTGCTTTAACATACTTCCGTCTGACCCAATGCAAACATGGAAAAATAGATGTTAAAATGATGCTGATGATGATATTCTTTGTCAACAAATCATTTACGAGATCTGCACCTGCTACATGTAATGGTTAATTATATAAGGTGTAAAAACCATACTGCACAAAGCAACATGCAGTGGTTAATTGTACAAAGTAGACTGTGACAATCTGTTCATGTACTCTTTTCACTGTCCAATCTATTTTTGTATACCTCTTGTTTATATAGCCCCAGATTAACCTGGTTAAGGAGACCTGTGACCAAAGGTGTTCCAGATATGACTACATCATCTATTTGCTTATCACAGATAAATCATTCTTTATTTAAAAGAGTAGGGTGCAACCTTAAAGAGATTTGGCTGGTATTTCCACCAGGCTGAATGACCACATAAAGGCTCTTTATGGTTTGTTGTTGTTCATAGAGCAGATATATAATTAAAGATGCTCCAGCCATGATCGTCCACATTTTTCTCTTTTTTGACTTACATTGTCTGATTTGTCCTTTCTTGTTCAAAACATGGTTTGGTGTGATTTGGCTCTTTCTAAGATTCTAGCTGTATCCAGAGTGAACACTGCCAGTCTCCAACAGTTGTTCTGCACTTGATAGAATTCTCTACTTAGAAGGCAGCAGATTGGCAAAAATGGCAGATCAGATGAAATAAATGTCTTATAGCACTCAGGTCCATTGAGACACACAAGCCACCAAAGAGCAACAATGACTGGACCTTGTGATGGATTTTTTACAGTGTATTGGATACATTTTCTAGTGGTGCCAAAACTTGAGAGAAGTGTGTGTGTGTGTGTGTGTGTGTATATATGTGTAAAGTAGAATAAGAAATAGAAAGTCATTGGTACAGTATTGTATATTTGAAAAAATAAATAGAAATGGATTTTCTGATTATTTTTCCACGAACACACCAGCATTGCTTCTCAAGTGACAGTGGGGGAACAAACACACACAAATATATACATACATTATGCAATGTTTTCATAACAAAAAGCAATAGAAAACTCCTGCTGAGTCACATGTATTTACTTAGAATCAATTTTTTTCATGTGCAACAAGTGTTCAATGTGACCACCACCTGCAGCATAGGCAACATCAATACCACAAGAGAATTCCTCCCATATATATATATATATATATATATATATATATATATATATAT
>NC_068990.1:70254546-70257006 GCF_001194135.2 Octopus bimaculoides
ATATATATTACAGTTCTACATTTAAAAGATGAGGAATTATGTACATTATTTACATTTCACGGATATTTGTCTTCATCTTGTTTGTTGTTAACACAATGCTTCAGCTGATATACCCTCCAGCCTTCATCAGGTGTCTTGGGGAAACTTCTCATTCCTACAGTATTTTTCTATGTTATTATTATTATTATTCAGGTTACTGCCTGGAATCGAACTCTGAATCTTAGGGTTAGTAGCTCATGCTCTTAACCCCAACAAACACACACACACACACACACACACACACACACATGTATGTTCACATGCACACACATAAATAAATAGTAATTGCTAAAAGGAAGAGAAGCTCTAAATTTTATAGTGAAGCATTTATTTCAGTACACAATCATCATCATCATCAACGTTTAACATCCGCTTTCCATGCTGACATGAGTAAAGAAAACTGGTTAAACTTATCTTGAAAGTTTTGAATCTTTTAATTAATGTATAAATGAGCTAAAGACCTCATGTGCATCAATTGGAAATGATCTTGAGGCATTTCTGTTGCAAACAAACAGAGAAAATCTGAAGAGTGACATTGATCTCCTGTAAATGTCATGAACGTTCCCCAACTAAATTAAAGAATGTGAACAAAAAGACATCTTCCATACTGAAACAATATTTTTTGAGTTTAGATGTTTTCATAATGCTTTTTATATCTTTGTTTTTTTATAATATCATTTTCTGTTGACAAAATTGCTCAAGAATTTAATCTACTTTTTCAATATTTGAAAGATTCCTTATATATGACAACACTTTGGGCAACTGTCCCTGGGTTGTGCCAGTCTATGTCCTTCTACAGGCATCAGTGTAGGAAATTAATATTTACTTCTAAACTTTTGAAGCATAAATGAAACTCATAGACACTTCCTATTCTTCAAAATATTTCTCACTCAACCAATTTATTCCACATCATAAAGTTAATTAAAAAAAGCAAAACAACTTTTTAAAAATTTACATGGTTATTTATAGATTATTTTAGCTTATGCATGTATACTTTTTATTTTGCAACCTGCAGAGTATTATGTATGTGTGAGGTGGGAAGGGTCAAAGTTGATCTCAAATACTTTAATACACCATAGATGTTTATAATATATCAAAAATTCTTCTGCTGTAATGTCATCTTGATTTAATATTCATTTCACTGACTCATGTTGCTTACTGCACACCTCACAGCATTTTAACATTTATCTGCATTTCCACTTGAATGGTTGAACTTATGTAAGACATTTTAACCTCCCTCTTGAGCATATATATATGTGTGTGTGTGTCTGTGTGCATTTATATACATAGGTAAGGCTTAGCTGTGTGGTTAAGAAGTTTGCTTTTGGAACCATGTGGGTTTGGATTCAGGTCCATTGCGTAGACACCATTAGCTGGTAACTTCTGCTATAGCCACAGTTTAACCTACACTTTGCAAGTGAAATATGGTAGAGGGAAACTGGAAGAGGTTTATCATGTTTGTGAGTGAATGTGTGTTCCCCATGTTTTGATATGCATGGTAATTGTAAACAAAGATTTCTGTTCATAGAAAAGGGTGTCATTTATTTACTGTTCTTCATGAAAAACAATGTCCAGTTTGATAGATTTGGATAAAAATATAAACTTTCTTGTGAATAAGTGAGGAATGGTGACAAGAAGAGCAACAAGCCATAGAAAATTCTGCCTCAGTGTTGTTTCCTATAACCTATGCTTGCATGGAAATGTAAATATCAACATGTCCCTGTGAACATCCCTTTGACTTTTGTTGTTTTTATATTTGATTTAATCATTTGTTATTGGTTTGCCTATATATATATTTCATATAAAAATTAGTGTATATTTAAACACAAGGAGGCGAGCCTTAACAGGTCGCCTTACATACTAGAAGGAACAGTCAAAAAGTCTAAACCACAATTAAGAGCAATTTCGAAAGGAATGAAAAATAAAAACATTTACTATGTTTTACAGCCAGACCTTAGGTTTCTAACTTCAATTAGCGAATAAAATAATATGCAAGGCGAAGTTCTCATCAGCAGATACGCCAAAACATTAACATATATAATTAGTGTGTGTGTGTCTATGTATTTTGCTTGGAAGCAGGGGAGTGTTGTTGACAGGAAAGGCTTCAGCTGTTTTTGACCCATGAAAACATGGAAAAAAAAAAAGTGGATGTTAAATAATGATTTTATATATATATATATATATATATACCTTTAATTCCCTCTGCATGCCTTGAAATTATGTACTTTACCTTATTTTACTTTTGCGTCATTTATTATATATACATGCCATTTAATTTGCCGCATTCACGCATATTTCCAAGCTCACAAGTCATTTTATACACCCATGTAAATAACATGCATCTGCTGCCCGACTAAGACTTGTTTTCTTTTTTTAACCTCTAGGCTTTTCGATTTCAAGTTATATCGAAATTTTCCTTTT
>NC_068990.1:70258901-70266229 GCF_001194135.2 Octopus bimaculoides
ATATATTTATATATATGGCCTTGTAGGGTTTTCGAGCGAGATCGTTGCCAGTGCCCCTGGACTGACTCTTGTGCGGGTGGCACATAAAAGACACCATTTCGAGCGTGGCCGTTTTCGTGCGGGTGACACGTAAAAGCACCCACTACACTCTCTGAGTGGTTGGCGTTAGGAAGGGCATCCAGCTGTAGAAACTCTGCCAAATTAGATTGGAGTCTGGTGTAGCCATCCGGTTGCACCAGTCCTCAGTCAAATCGTCCAACCCATGCTAGCATGGAAAGCGGACGTTAAATGATGATGATGATGATGATACATTATCAACTACATGTACTTAATGCATTTACTTTATGCTTTTACTGATAGGCTGTGATTTGGTGTGGTAGAGAATTCTTTCTCAAAGCACTGGGTGTTGAAATGCCTGAAAATCATGGACAGTCAGGTAATTCACTTCTAATCTAGGAGTGATGGACATCGATGTTTCACCATTTTTCTCCATGACTTTCTGGTGTTTTTAACACCCTGTGCTTTGAGAGTGTATTCTCCACCACATCAAACCGTAGCCTTCTGGTGAATACACAAAGTATGTATGTTAAGTATATGTAGTAGATAATGTTTATTACACTATCACTGCTTCTAGTTTGTATTTGAATATGTGTGTGTGTGTATACATAGAAGCTCGCTTCTAAACTACATGGTCTCGGGTACAGTTCCACTGTGTGACGCCTTAGGCAAGTGTCTTCCGCTATAGTCTTTGGCCAACTGAAGCCTTGTGATTGAATTTGGTAGGCGGAAGTTTCTGTCGTGTGTGTACATGTATGTGAAAATGCTAGCGCTCTCTTAACAGAGCAGAGGATATATATAGTCTGCTTAAAAAAAGTGTATCCAAATGATTTTCAATAAAACATTAGGTTTTTCTATCTTGAAGGAACAGTTAAAAACTATTCCTTCTGCTGGTTGTTTATTTGTTTATGTCATAAAAAATTAGCTCTGGCTAAGGAATCTGTAATATTTCACTAACTAAATCGAGATGTCAGTGCAGTCTCAAAGAGACCTGATGATTTACTTTATAACGGTCATGTTGGCTTCGTTATTGGTGGCCCATGCTGATGGTATTAGTAATAGTTGTTAAATTTGTGTTACTTCTAAACTAACTTTGACCGAGGAATGACCTGTCAACTCTCTGGCAGTAACTGGAATGTCAAGCCTCTGGTATGATTTTTTGTTTGGTCAAGCTCTTATCTGTGTTCAGTATATTTATGTTGGACTTGTATGACAACTGTTTAAGGCTTAGAAAATGTAGTCCTGATATTCAAATGTGTACGAAACTGTCTGGCGAGGGATTTCACTGTCTTATTAGCTGTCTAACTGGTTGTGCTGTTGTTGTTGCATAGCCCCAGATCAGGCTTGATCAAGCATACATATGCATAAAGGTATTCCATCCATGACCATCCCTTCTTTTTCTTGTGTGCAGGGAACCCACGAATGTACTATACAATATGTTTCCTCCTCTAAGTGGTTTGATTTGAAGGTGGTTTAGTAGCTATTTCTAGCATGTCAAACCACCATATAGATACTCTTTCCTCCTCATTGGTTCATGGTATTTTGTTATTGTTATTGATAATGATGATAATCCTTGACAATTTTACACAAGTCAGTCTGCACTACATAGTAAACTAGATGTTGTACAGTCAACAAACCCATTCCTGTTTTGAATCAGCTCGTTGTTTGAAGGGAGGGAGGGGTTCACTTTACATTTTCATTTTCATTCTATGTTTTACTGTATGAAATTAACTGTAAAATTTTAGAATAGTGACTTCTATTTCAACTTTTTAGTTATGACGAATAGACAACAATCTTATATAAAAGGGTCTGAATATGACATTGTCCTTACTTCTACTAAAGATGTTGCTCTAGGTTATTATTTTATTATTATTATTATTATTATTTATTGTTGTTGAAAATCTATTTCAGAAGCAGCTATTTTGTTTGTAGTACCTACTATATTGTTTGCAGTACCTACTGTAGTTTTTCAATCAGATTTTTTAGTGATAGTTCTTTCTACAAGTTACACAACTGAAGATAGAGGCCATTCATAGAGAAGTAAAAAGATCCACTCTCTCATCTGAATTCTCTCCCCCTCCCCCCTCCCCCTCCACGAATGATGATACCTGTATTAATGGTTTTCTCTCAGTTTAGACCACTATTTCTCAACAGGGGTCTACAGAAGATTTTACTGTTAAAAGAAAAAGAGGTTATACTTCTATGTGGCTGTTTGGTAAGAAGCTTGCTTCCCAACCTTGTGGTTCTAAGTTCAGTCCCACTGCATGGCACCTTGGACAAGTGTCTTCTACTCTAGCCTCAGGCCAATCAAAGCCTTGAGAGTGGATTTGATAGACAGAAATGGAAAGAAGCCCGTCGTGTGTGTGTGTGTGTATATATATATATATATATATATATATATATATATATAGTCAGTTTGCTTACGGTGACAGCAACTGAGTATCGCCTGAGGAGATACATATTGATCTTAAACAGGTAAATTGTTAAATAATTTAATTTAAACTTTAAATCCTGTATATACAAGGATCTGTATGTATCGAAATATTTGTAGCGATTAAAAAGCTGCCTAACCGTACTTACTCTTCCTTTTGACTCATTTACTTTCTACTTTATGTGTATATATATATGTATATATATAAATTGCAAGGTATAATGAATAAATGCTTCAATAGGTCAAAACAACTTTATATCATTCCCGAATTATCATAAATTGAATATAAATATATATTAAAACAACTGGGCACACAATGGTAAAACCCAATAGTATAGAATGCACACATATACTCAAATAAAAGGTGATAAAACCTAAAAGGGTAATATGAGTGAAGTTGAATGAAGAAAACTCTTTGGATTAAATTAATGCATAAAATTTTAATGCATTAATTTAATCCATATATTTTCTTCATTTGACTATCACCTTTTATTTGTGTGTATGTGTATATTTTATACTATTGGGTTTTTCTATTGGGTACCCTGTTGTTTTAATATATATTTATATTCGATTTATGATAATTTGGGAATGATATAAAGTTGTTTTTGCGCTATTGGAGCATTTATTCATTATACCTTTCCTCCTTTCGTCTAAGTGTCACCTGAGCACTTCTAGCTGCAGTCCTATCTTTTTATTCTTTGGTTTAACGAAATTACTTTTTGGCTTAACGAAGTTATAAAATTATCTTTTATATATATTTATATGTATGTGTGTGTGTTTGTGTGTCTTTATCCCCCCACCATTGCTTGACAACCAATGTAGGTGTGTTTACATCTCCATAACTTAGTGGTTTGGCAAAAGCAGCTAATAGAATAAGTACTAGGCTTACAAAGAATAAGTCCTGGGGTCAATTTCTTCGACTAAAAAAGCCCTTAAGGTGGTGCTCCAGCATGGCTGCAGTCAAATGACTGAAACAAGTAAAAGATTTAAAGAAAATATATAAAATGTTTCAACAATTTTTTTTGTACAATTCTTAATAATATTTAATTTTAAAAATACATTTGGATGGTTTTTTTTTATACACATCAGATAGGTATTGAGTAAAATAGGAATCACAGGGGTCCAGAGCATATCAATCCAAAATGATTGATAACCTCTGATTTAAACTGTCTTGTGCTACCATCCACCATGTAACCCAGTCACTGACATCAGTCTGTACACTATGTCTGTAGCTGTTGTTGCACTGGAGGAAAACTTGTCAAAAAATTTATGAGTTTGTGACTAACTCGCCAAAGAACTGATTTTTGGTACTTAGTTGGCTGTCTTTTGAAGGTGTATTAAAACTGTATACTATTATATGTTGTTTGATATTAATTTTGTTTTTAGAAAAAAGAGAACTTGTCAAATTCCAAATATACCAATATACAGATAATTTAAGTAAAGAAAGTTTAACTCTCTCACTGTTTATGTAGATATTTTCTTTGCTGGCTCATAGTATTAATGTATATCTTTATGGTGGTGGTCATGGTGGTGAGCCTAAAGTAGGATTTTGACTGAATGAGAGTGATAAGAAAAAAGAAAGAAAAAAATGTAATATTGAGAATATTCTTCATTGATGTTGTATCCTTAAAGCTGAGAAGGAAGAAGTTTGAGCTACTTGTTAGATATCCATTCAGATTTTTAAAATCCATATTCTTTTATTATCTTACTTGTTTCAGTCATTTGACTGCAGCCATGCTGGAGCATCACCTTGAAGGCTTTTAGTCAAACAAATCGACCCCAGGACTTATTTCTTAAGCATAGTACTTATTCTATCAGCCTCTTTTGCCGAACTGCTAAGTTACGGGGACGTAAACACACCAACACTAGTTGTTAAGCAGTGATGGGATGGGGGTGGGGGAACAAACACAGACACACATAAATATATACATATGTATGTGTGTGTATATATATATATATATATATATATATATATATATATATATATATATATATCATCATCATCATCGTTTAACGTCCGCTTTCCATGCTAGCATGGGTTGGACGATTTGACTGAGGACTGGTGCAACCGGATGGCTACACCAGGCTCCAATCTAATTTGGCAGAGTTTCTACAGCTGGATGCCCTTCCTAACGCCATATATATATAGTGACTGAGACCTTTGGAAATATGCTGTGCGTGAGAAGACCTGACAAGCGAAGCAAAACCATAGCCCGTCGCCTATGCCCATTTATGCATACCTTTCCTTCATTGGACACTAAACTCTGCTTGTTAAGACCTGTTGAGGCAAGTGAAATCGAAAGTGAAATCGAAATTGAAATCAAATGCGATGACTGGTATCCGTGCTAGTGGAGCTCTAAGAGCACCATCCGACTGTGATCGTTGCCAGAGCAGCTGACTGGCTTCTGTGCCGGTGGAACGTAAAAAGCACCATTTGAGTGTGATCGTTATCACCGTCACCTTACTGGCATGTGAAAAACATTCGAGCGAGGTTGTTGCCAGTACTGCTGGACTGGCTCCTGTGCAGGTGGCATGTAAAAAACACCATTTGAGCATGGCCATTGCCAGTACCACCTGACCGGCCCTCGTGCTGGTGGCACGTAAAAGCACCCACTACACTCTCAGAGTGGTTGGCTTTAAGAAGGGCATCCAGCTGTAGAAACTCTGCCAGATCAGATTGGAGCCTGGTGCAGCCATCTGGTTCACCAGTCCTCAGTCAAATCGTCCAACCCATGCCAGTATGGAAAGCTGACGTTAAACGATGATGATGATGATGATGATGATATAGATATATATATATATATATATATATATATACATGATGGGCTTCTTTCAGTTTCTGACTACCAAATCCACTCACAAGGCTTTGGTTACCCCAAGGCTATAGTAGAAGACACTTGCCCAAGGTGCAACACAGTGGGACTGAACCTAGAACCATGTGGTTGGAAAGCAAGATTCTTACCACACAGCCACAAAATTTTTTCTAACTATTTTGCTCTTGTCTGAGAAGAGAATGTGCATGTGTGTGTGTATGTATGTTAATTTGTTTTACCATTACAGTCAAGGCCATATTGGAGGATTGCCTTCAATGTGTGTCAGACTGTTGGAAATATGGATATATCACCTTTAGCAACTCCTATACCATTGTATATATAAGAGCAGCAGGACTAGCCAATCTTTTTGTTTAAATATCAAGGATTACATTGTCTAAAATATCCTTCTATAAGACAGTAGAGTGTAATTTGATAGAGATTTGGCAGTTATTTCTAACTGATTGAGTGAGCACATAGAGGCTCCCTCATTAACTTATCAACTCATGTATAATGATAATGTAAGTGTATGGACAATATTGATGTAGGAAGGGCTACCAGCATTAATGGTATTGTTAGTAATAGCTGTAGTGGTGGAGATGATGATAGTGCTAGTAGGATTAGTGCTAGTAGGAATGGTGCTAGATGTTGTTGTTGTTATTATTAGTAGTAGAAACATTATCCTGTTATTAGGTAAGCATTAATGAGTTCTCATTCCCAGACTATAACAACCTAGCTAGTTTTTTTTTTTAAATTCTCTGATTCCTTTCTCAACAACATATTTTCAATAACTCTGTTTATGTACGTATATGCTTCAATGCTGCCATCAATAATTCAGGCTACTTCTTTAAAGCAATTCTCTATGAATAGAAGTATGTTGACTGATGGGATAAAGTGGTTTTGCTGTTAACTCAAATGTTATAAATCATAATGTTTAAGTATCATACATATCTCTCTTTCTTAAAGAACCTAAGGTGTTATTTGAGGTCAATTTGACTGCTATATCTAACAGGTCATGCAGAGACCATGTAGTGAGCTCCTCATTGCTTGATCATTTCCATTGTAGATATTATGGCTAAGGGGATTAAATTATTAAGAAAAATTGATACACTTGAAGAACTGGCATCTATATTCTTCACAATTCTCAACATAGATGGGAATATAAATACTAACCTTTTACTGTAGTAAATGGTTAGCATTATGGAAAGGTAAGCTGGTAGACTTGTTAGCATGCTGGAAAAAATACTTTGTGGCATTTCTTCTGGCTTTACATTTGGAGTTCAAATTCCTTTGAGGACAACTTTGCTCTTCATCCCTTCAGAGTCTATAATTACCAATTGTGTACTGAAGTTGATGTAATTGACTCTTCCCTCCAAATTTCAAGCCTTGTGCTTACAATAGAAAATTTATAGAATGGTTGACAGAATCATTAGAGCATTGTGGTATTTTGATCTGGTTTTTTATCTTGCTGAGGTCAACTTTGCCTTTCATCCTTTAGAATATAGTACTAGTGAAGTACTGGGGTTGATTATTCTCACCCCCATAAATTTCTGGCCTTGTGCCTATGCTAGAAACAGTTATAGAAAGGCAACCAACTGGTAAAAGATTTAAAAAAAAAAAAAGTAGATATCAAATTTTGTGGAGCTGTCCAACCGTTGCTAACTTGGAAAGTTGTATACTCTTTTACTTGTTTCACTCATTTGACTGCAGCCATGCTGGAGCACCACCTTTTAGTCGAGCAAATCGACCTCAGGACTTATTCTTTGGAAGCCTAGTACTTATTCTATTGGTCTCTTTTGCCGAACCGCTAAGTTACGGGGACATAAACACACCACCATCGGTTGTCAAGCGATGCTCGGGGGGACAAACACAGACGCACAAACATATACACACACATACATATATATACAATATATACGATGGGCTTCTTTCAGTTTCTGTCTACCAAATCCACTCACAAGGCTTTCGTCGGCCCGAGGCTATAGTAGAAGACACTTGCCCAAGGTGCCATGCAGTTGGAATGAACCTGA
>NC_068990.1:70266403-70271993 GCF_001194135.2 Octopus bimaculoides
ACATACATACCGGAGTAACAAAACTGTCCGATGAACGGGAACGTGAAACTCAGAGTAACGGTTTTTTTGTTATATTTCTGCTGCTTTTAAATAAAGTATATATATATATATGTTTATATATATATATTTGTGGTGCTGTGAAAATGTTCTCAGTATTTATTAGGAAGGGCATCCATGTGTAGGAACTATACCAAAAAGTTATTGTTTTTTTTTTGTTTACTTTAAAACTGTTTCTGTGTTTAAAATAAATAGTTATTGTTTCTGGATGTGTTTGTCAAACTTAAAACAGACTAAATTTTGAAAGAAATCTAAGAACTTATAGATTATGTATTGATTTTTATTTTACTTGTTCTTCATTTCCAAAGTGAATTTAAGCTCCTTTGTTAAGCTGTTAAGTTTGGAGAAGTATAAGTGTTTCTTGACTAAGAATATACTGTAATACAATAGACATTTTGGTTTTATTTTATTATTTCTTTAGTGGCGGAGGACATATATAAAGAAAGGAACTCAGATTCATGGTGTGTTACTGATATACTTGTATAGCATTCCTATTTAGGTTGAAGTTTCTGCCCTATTTATAAATACAGTATACTGTCTTATAAACATATGGGACTTTATGAAACAATGTCCAAGTTGACATTATTATAGTAGCCATAAAATGCCTCTGGAGATACTACTCTATTTTCTTTTGTGTGTGTGTGTATACTTAATGCCCCTAGCCTGAGTAAAACTATATTATACATCCTCACATTTGTCATATAGTCAAGCGTTTTGTTTTTCTCTCTAAGAACAATGACTGATATTATATATATATATATATATATATATATATATATATATATATATATATATATATATATATACATATATATATACACACACATAGGGTGCGATGGGTAAATTGTCACCATTTTATATTATTATTTCGTGCATGCACATTGTTTGTGATTTTGTCAACTACACAGTATAGTAGGGTCAGATGGGCACTGTCTGTGAGAAAAACAGCACCATTACACAATTCACTCTACCAGAAATTTGGAAACGACATACTGTACTGTTTGGCATTCATGCCAGAAGCTCCAATATGAACATTTCAGAGTATTTGGATGTCAATCTGAGGACAGTGCATAAAAATCAGACAGGTAATGCACTATCGGAATACTCACGTGTGCATTGACAACAGATTAAAAACCCAGAAGGCCGCCAAATACCACTGAGTAACCATCTGGCAACATGTGGTCGTGAAACTTTTATATTTCTATTCCATAAGCTTTACAACCTGAATGAAATTGAGAGAAAACGCAAAGAAAAGGACTTTATTAAGAAATTCAAACCCACTCTTAACAAACAATGATTAAATTTATCTTACTTGGGGTTCAAAAATCTTATCCCTATAACTAAAACACAAAAAATCTCTCAAATGTCATCATTTCTAAAAATAAACCTGGCATCATTTCTAAAAATAGCCAAACACCTACTGCTGCTGTCCAAAGGAATAGGTATAAAAGACAAAAGAACAGGCAGTCTGTTACAATCTGTCAGATGAGGCCTTAATGAATGCCAATAGGCATGAAAGCATATACTAGCCTTTATATATTTAATTCTCTATATTTAATACTCAATATTTCATATATTCAATAAGACATTCAATATTTCATTTCATTTTACTATTTATATTATATTATATATTCCATATTCTATATCCCACATTAATTTTATAAGAATATAAATAAAACATAAAAAACAGAGTTGGAACTCTTTTAAATAATATATATTCTTCTATACATGATCATACAAAACCCTGTTTTGTGTATTTTTTAATTTTTATTCATATATATATATATATATATATATATATATATATATACACACACACACACTACAGGCTTCTTTCAGTTTCAATCTATTAGATTCATGTAGAAAGCTTTGATTGGCTGAGGCTGTTATAGAAGATACTTGTCCAATATGCCATACAGTAAGACTGAACTTGAAACCCTGTGGTTGGGAAGCAAACTTCTTAACCACGCAGCTATGCCTGTGCCTAGATTCCTGTTTCATAATGCAGCAGAAAAATAAGCCCCATAAAAAATTTTTTTTTTCTTTTTCAACTGCTATGCTACTGTGAAAGGAATGTCTGTAGAGACAATATTGCTATGAATATGTCAAATGTGAACCAAAAACTCAGTTCTTCAGTGATACAAAAGTGCTAATACTTTACTAATTCTCTATTACTTAGAAAATAAAGATAGATAAATAAATTTATGAGGGATTTGTATTGTTGAAAAGGTCAGAAGCTGTTTTAGATGTTAACAAATTCTAATCCAAAACATATCTAGCCATTTATTTGGAGTCCTTTTATTTGAGGATAGTTTTAAAGGTTATAAATGCTGAAGCATTATATTTGGTTTTTAAGGGTTCACTTCAGTTCTCTCAATCATCATTCTATTCTTCGTTTCTATTGTTGCTCTCTTTTCTTTTTGTCTTGTTTTCTTATGTAAAATGAATCTGGATATTTCACTACTTTCCATTTCATATAAAATTCCAATATCTTGCAATTCCAAAATCATTTCTACTCCACTCTTTCCAGTTGTCATTCACTATTTCATCCGTTATTTTATTCCTAATATACCTCTTTAGAACCAATTCTCTCTACTTCCATCTCTCTCTCTCTCTCTCTCTCTCTCTCTCTTATACACGATGGTCTTCTTGTTTAAGTTGGTGAATACTGCCATCATCCTTGCCTTCACCATTTATGAAACATATATACCATGTATTATGGGTCTGTGGACTGCTCTTAAGATTTTAGCGAGTGACCATCAAGTAGGGCTTGTTATTTCAGTATTTTCATTAACACTTTACTTCATAAGAGTAGCCAGATATAATCAAGATGGTGTCCCATATTTAAACATATGACTAAGAATGAATAAGTCATTAATCACTGAATGCCACATGTTTTTGCATGTCTGGCATTGAACCACTCAGTTTATTCCCATATCTACTCATTATTTGACTGCTGGTTCTTCAAAAGCTCATTTAAAACACTGACTTTTGTTTAACATATTTCCTGGCAACAATTTCACCTTTTCTTTTCTTTCTTTTTTCATTTTATACTTCAATATTCACCTCCTAATGAGCATGAATTTCTGAACAGTCAGGTAGTTGCCTATTTTATTAGTGCTGGGTATGAATGTAATTGGCTGGCTTTTATTTACCACCATGTTCCTAACAACTGTTAATAGTTGTCTGGTTGCATTTCAAATGGTCTAAGTAGTTAATGTCTTCATATTTTGATGTTAACATATAATGGTTTCAAATTTTGGCACTAGACCAGCAGGTTTGTGGGGAGGGGCTAAGTTAATTAAATTAGCCCCAGTGTTCAACTAGTACTTATTTTATTGACTCTGAAAGGATAAAAGGCAAAACTGACCCCAGCAAGATTTGAATTCAGAATGTAAAGAAGGAAGTAATGTTGCTAATCATTGTGCTTGGCTTGCTCATTGTTCTGCCAGCTCACCACCTTATGTTAACATGTCATAATAATCCTGTAGGAGTTCAGGTTTCCCATCCATTTGACTGTGGCTAAGAATCTTCCTTCCCAACCATATGATCTTAGGTTCAGTCACACTACATGGCACTTTGGACAAGTGTCATCTAATACAGCTCCAAACCAACGGAAGCCTTGAGTGGATTTGTTAGATAGAAACTGAAAGAAGCCCATCATATATATATGTGGTGTGTGTGTGTGCTCTTGTCTTAGCATCATATATTGGTTGTTAAACAAGCATCACCATATACAAGTGATGTTGTTTGTTTCCAATCTTCTATGAAAATCATGTCTCGCCATGGAGAAATATTAACTTGGTGGAAACAAGTGAAGATTGGCAACTGGAAAGGCATGGCATAGAAAATTTACCTCAACAAATTCCATTGGACCAATGCAAGCATAGAAAAGTGGATGTTAAATGATGATGATCTCTGTGGCTCTTTGTCAATATTTTTTGTCTGTATCTAGTAACAAGTGAAAGCAAGGGTTTATGGAAAATTATAGTTAGACTTCATGAAATAATTACTACCTCTTTTGTGAAAATAAGCTCTTATTAGTTTATGTACATGCATGTATGTTAGCGTACATACATGTATAATCACCAAGAGAATAGCTTCTTGTGTATATAACACATAGAAATGTTTTCTGTGCATATGTAAATATATGCTGCTATGTGTTTGCAGCATTTGTAAGTAAACCCTGAAGATTTTAAATACATTTCTCTGTTACAAATTGTGTGTGTGTGTTGAGGGAATGAAAAATATGAATAAATTGGTAAAGTTTGGTAAACATATTCTCCTGCTAATGTATGAACATAGTTACTGCATGTATACCAGTGTGCATATGTAAGGCCTCATGATTTATGCATGCAGTTAATAACTGGTAAACTGTCTATATAGCTCTTAGTTGTTAGCTGATAAATAAACACAGCTTAAAATGTGTTTAGCAGAGATGGCACAATAACGACAACACCCTTGTGGCCTCTGAACATATTTGTTTATTAAATGTATCTTAATGTTTTCATTAAACACCACAGGAATCAGGGGTAAAAATGGCAGTGGATCCTCTAAATTATCATAGCTGACTACATGAGCCAGCAACTGTCTTATAATTTAACTTAACACTTTTGGTAGTTTCTGACTAATAGGTTTTGAATGTAACACTCTTGAAATAATAACAATCCTTTCTACTGGAAGCACAAGGCCAACAATTTTCAGAGGAAGGGTATAGTTGATTACATCGACCCCACTGTTCAGCTGGTACTTATTTTATCAACCATGATAAGATGAACGGCAATGTTGACCTGGGAATTTGAACTCAAAATATAAAGACAGACAAAATGCCACTAAGCAATTTGGTTGGTGTGCTAATGATTCTGCCAGCTTGCTGCCTTAATAATAACAGCAGCAGCAGCAGCAGAAATACGCTAGAGAAGTTCTGAAAATGACAAAGCAACTATAATCTAAAATATGACAATACACTCAGAGAGAAAGATCAAGGTTAATTGACCAGATATTGTAGTCAAGGAGGACAAGGAAAGAAAAGTTTCCTAATTGACATATTAATCTTAATAGATGACAATGTATCTCTAAAGGAGATAGAAAGCATTATTGAAATACAAAGATCTGGAAATAGAGAAAACCTGTATGGGGACCATGAAGACAGAAACAACCACTATAATAATAAGTGTTTTAGGTATGGTTAAAAAACAAAATACATAATTGAAGCTCCAAGACTTACAAATACACACACACACACACACACACACACACACACACACACACACATAAAACATAAAATAACACTGATAGGCTCTGCACACATCTTATGTAGAACAATTCCAATACAGTAAAAATAACAACACCATGACTAACTGCAGCATATACCCAAGACACACAGAGCTGTGCTTGGTGGTGCAGTGAAAGCACACAATAAAAATATGACTACTAAGTGCACCTATGACTACATAGGCGCAGGAGTGGCTGTGTGGTAAGTAGCTTGCTTACCAACCACATGGTTCCGGGTTCAGTCCCACTGCGTGGCATC
>NC_068990.1:70272042-70291523 GCF_001194135.2 Octopus bimaculoides
ATATATATATGTGTGTGTGTGTGTGTGTGTGTCTGTGTTTGTCCCCCTAGCATTGCTTGACAACCGATGCTGGTGTGTTTATGTCCCCGTCACTTAGCGGTTCGGCAAAAGAGACTGATAGAATAAGTACTAGGCTTCCAAAGAATAAGTCCTGAGGTCGATTTGCTCGACTAAAGGCGGTGCTCCAGCATGGCCACAGTCAAATGACTAAAACAAGTAAAAGAGTAAAAAGAGTAAGTAATAATAATCCTTTCTTCTAAAGGCACAAATCCTGAAAATTTGTGGGACGGGACTAGTTGATTACATTGATCTCAGTGTTTCACTGGTTCTTAATTTATCGGTGAAAGACCTCAGCGGAATTTGAACTCAAAACATAGAGATGGACGAAATGTCACTAGATACTTTGCCTGGTGTGCTAACGATTCTGCCAGTTTGTCACCTTAATAATAATGATAATAATAATAATAATAATGATCATGGGTTTCTGTATTTTGTTTCTTCACACAGGTTTGCTGTATTTATTTCTGATTGTCTGCTGCTACAAATAAAATCCCTCCAGATATAAATTAACCATGTCAATGGACACAGAAATCGATGACTCACTCTATAGGTCTGTATTGCAATTTTCTTCAGTTTCTGGTTTTTCTTTTTTTTTTTTTTTACATTTATTTATCTCCTGTCTTTTTCATTGCAGCATTTCAAATTGAAATTATATTGTTTTATATCTGTGGACATAACCTAGTGATATATATATATATATATATATATATAAGCATTTTTTCTAGCCTCAAGATATTACCCTTACATATTTAAACAGTGTTATGCTTTTTACTACCAATTCTGTTTTCTTTCATATTTTTATGTACTTTTTTAAAAAAAGAATTATACTTAAATATATGGGGTAGGAGTGAGCAGTCTGAAAATTAATATATGATATAGATATACCCTACAGCCAATCTCCCCAGTTGTGCTGATGACACAAAAGTATCGCAGGCAGTTTTATGATGTCCAGAGGACATCATAAAACTGCAGAAAGACTTGAATGAAATATACACATGGGCTAACAAAAATAACAGGCAGTTCAATACTATGAAATTTAAAGCACTCCATTATCGGTCCAACACCAGGCTAAAATCGGAATACACTGGACCAGAAGGCAATATGATGTTGATGATGATGATGATGATTATTTGTTTTTCCTGATGTTTCACATACCTAACCCTATTTTAAAGGCTTTGTTAATTTTATATGTCAATCAAGGGAATATAGGCAGGGACCCTAACCTTTGCAAACCCTTTTTCACACAGGTAATAATGATACGGCTGATACCTACTCAGCTTGAAAATCTATGGATCGCTGTTTGCAGGGAAAAATCTGGGCACAGGAGCTATCAGTTAGGTTAGGGATAGGATGTAATCTAAATGATTTTAACTAAATATATTCCACCAAAATCCAATGAAATCAAGTGGCAGTGGTGTAAACTGGGTGGTGTGTTACCTCTGTCACCCTAGGTAGGGTTGCTGGTTAAGATGACTAACATTTCAGCTTTTTGTATGTGTACTTCTCTGTATGTATGTGCTCATATGTTGTCAGACCAGTAAGAATTGCTTGGATGCTGTTCTTTCTTTTATATGATTTCAAATCATCTCTCTCTGTAATCAATAAGTCTTAGTAATATGTGTGTGGGTATGTGTGTGTATGATGGGAAGGGCTAAATCAATTGTTAATTCCATCTGCACCAAGTTGACTGCTCTACACTTGATTGTGTTTTTTTAGAATGTATGATGATTATTAACAAAAAATGGCATGCCGGCATGAAAAAATGGATGATAAATTGATAATCACTGTAATGGATATTGTGTAACTTTATTTACAATGTATATATATATTTAGAAGGTTGTTAGTTATGGCTGATCAGAGAGCGACCATTGGCTTTGTCTTTGTAAAGCTCTTAGCTGTATAGTAGCAACATTGTTTCAGGCATGCTTACATGTATCATCATCGTCATCATTGTTTTACTTCCATTTTCCATGTTGGTATGGGTTATATGAGTCGTTTTAATCTAAATCAGTCCTTATTTAGAGTGACTTTTTCCAGATGGGTTGACAGGCAGCATCTCACTTGTTGTTTTCTATGACTGGACACCCTTTCTAACACCAACCATTTTACACAATGTACTGAATGCATTGTTGTTATGCTACTGGTACTAGAGAGTTTGTCATGTTCGCAACAAGACTAATGAGTCCTCTTGATCAAGTGTCTTTTGCAATAAGGTCGTGGGCACTGATTTTCTTCTCTGACCTACAAGAAGAGAAAAATTGTCCTTACAACCATTACACTTTCGTCTTTGAAATATCAGGGATCTGTATTGAAATCATGCTGTCTTAAGCTTTATGAATTAAATGGCCTACATTTTAGAGGGTGATTTGTGGTTATGTTATGTAGATTGTGCAGATGTAACTCATAATCACCTTATTTTAATGAAATGTACATAAGAAGGTGAAACTAATTATCTTATAAACAGTTTCTCATACTTTGTAGTGTGTGTGTGTGTGTGTGTGTGTGTGTGTGTGTGTGTGTGTGTGAAGGAAGAGGCTAAACAGAAAGACTCCATATAGTGTACTCAATTGTATAATGTTTATGTTGGAACAGCGATACAACAGATTTAATAAGACTGGAAAAAAATGAAGTGAACATGCTCCATTGGATGTGCAGTGTGAGTGTGTATACAAAACTGCTGAGTGAAAAACTGGGTATAGGAAGAATCAGATGTGTTCAAGAAAGAAGACTGTGCTGGTATGAACATGTGATGCATATGGATGAGGTCATTTATATAGAAAAAAGTGTTGTTTGCTTAATGTGGCCGGAACCTTCAGAAGTGGAAGACATGGGAGGAAGTGATGAAAACTGACTTCAGGACCCTTGAGCCTAATGGATGAGATAACAAAGGACCAGGATCTCTGGCAATATGAGGTTCTCAAAAAGACACCTTCCTCAGCCAAATGAGTTCTGGAAGTGCTGTTTTGGATTCAACTGTTACAGTGACTCTTTCTTCCCATGAATTATGCCTGCCTTTTCTCCTTCCACCTTGGCGCCATAGACTCTCCAACCATATTGTATCTTGGTCCTCCACCCCAACAACTGTATCATCTTTACTACTCCTGCTGCCCTTCCCCACCCTTCTGCATCATGACTCTTATTTCAGCCATTCTTTAACCCTACCCATTTTGGTAGCTTGTTTCCACATTTACTGTTCCATACAATTTTGCAAACTACCCTCCTACCCACCCACCAACTTCTACTCAGCATGTGCTTTGTGGGAGTAGAAGTTGGTGGGTGGGTAGGAGGGTGGTTTGCAAGATGATGACCCCCTTATCATTATCTATATCTTGCAGCTCCTACTGATCATTTTCTCCACATCATCGTCATCATCATCATTTAATGTCCATGTTCCCTATATATTTAATTCCTGCAACAATACAGCAATAAGGGCTTCAGAGTAGAATGTTTTTCTGGGGAAGGAGATTGGAAATTAATGCATATATATTATTAATGATGGGAAAAGGAGTGTCAGTCATACAGACTAAATTACAGGGAAAAGATGTAGAGTTAAAGATGAAGACTACTAGTAGTAGCAGTTGTAGCATGGGGGCATGCTCTGTAACAGTGTGTTATTGCATCCACCATTTGTTGATAATTTCCTACCCCTGGTAGATGACACCTTTGCATGACACAAGTGACAACTCTCCAACCCATGGGTTTATTTGGGCAGTTGTTGTTGGTGAGGGTTTTACAAGGTCAAAATGCAAATCCTACCTCAACCTTTTATGACATGCAAAGGAAACAGTGAGTCTGTTCTTTGACTCGCTGATCCCCACACAAAAATAAGGATTAATGAATAATTATTAAGAATTCCTAGTAGGGTTAAAAATACTGGATTAAGAATTCAATATGAAGAGTAGAATTTTAATTAAATAAATTAGTGGTTTATTATAAAAAGCATAATAATGAGAAAAGGGTTGTTTGGAAAGGATTAATTAGTGTGTTTATTATGAAGGTGAAATCTAAAGCATACATTCTATTGGGTGAATATTGAGGTGTATAAGGTTAAGTATATATATAGTGTTAAAGGTGATTATAGAATTAAATATAAAAGTTACTCAACAGTTTGTAGAAAACTGAAGACAAAGGGTTATTCATAGGGAAAGGAAATGTAATCATATTAGGCTGAATAACAATCCATTGTTAGCTTTGTAATAATAATCCTTTCTACTATAGGTGCAAGGCCTGAAATTTTGGTGTAGGGGAATAGTCAATTACTTTGACCCCAGTACTCAACTGGTACTTATTTTATCGACTCTGAAAGGATGAAAGGTAAAGTTGACCTCAGTAGAAGTTGAACTAAAGGTGGACAAAGTACTGCTAAGCATTGTATCCAACTTTCTGCTTTTAACATTGTAATAATAATAATAAAAATATTTTCTTTCTACTTAAGACACAAGGCCTGAAATTTTATGGGAGGTTACTTTGTCAATTTCATTGATCCCAGTGCTTAACTGGTACTTAATTTATTGACCCCAAAAGGAGGAAAGACAAAAGTTCTGCTAAGATCAATTTTGCTTTTCATTCTTCGAGGGTCAATAAAATAAGTACCAGTTGAGCCCTAGAGTCAATGTATTCGACTAGTTCCCACCCTACTAAAATTTCATGCTAACAATTTTGCCAGCTCACTTCCTTGATAATGATAATAGTAGATGTGGTAGAGATTTTCTTATAGTTACCAAAGGGTTTGTTATATGACAGAAAGTGAGTAAAAGTTAGTATATCTGGGTGAATAGTAAAAAGATATAGTAACCAACGACTGATGATAAAATATTAATTAATAATGATATATGATTAATAGCAGAGATTAACATTTTAGATAGAATAAAGTGCTATCAGGTGTTTTATAGTAATGTTGACAGTAGGGTTAAGATATGAATAGAGGATTAATAACCATCATTGTAAATGATAGGACATAGATTAGATATTGTTAGTAGTATGTTGGTGGTGTAGGTACATAGAGATAATGATAGGGATTAAACAGATAAACGGTATCTACACGAAGGATTTAACTCAGTGATCTTAAAGGGTATTGAAAGAAGGATCACATTACGAATTCTGTCACTAAAACCTAATGAGTCAGCCTGGAAGTGATGTGGTGGATCAAAAGGGGAAGCTTCATTGCCATGTTCTCATTGGAACATGAGGAAATTTTTCAGAGTTTTTTATTATTTATTTATTTGTTTTGATAAGGTAATATTTTTTTAAATATATTTTCATCTCTTGAGACAAAAAGCTTTCAATGCTTACATTTCTATTAATAATTACAGATGTCTTCAGAGAAATAAGTAAATTAGATGTTTATATGTCAACCATGCAGGTTTACATATATGATATCATGCCTTGATACTGTGTAGACTGGGTTTCCTGCTGACAAGATCTGGATATTGAAATAAGATATTAAGCATTTTATGTTAAACACTTATAGCACGCAAATTAGTAGCTCCAGTTTTCTGGAGCTCCTGGATTTGATGTGTATATAAACAGATTGGCTATTTGTTTCTCTGCAATTGATCAAGTGATGTAGATACCTTTGATATGACCAAAATCAACTTGGACTGTTCACCATTTTTGCAATCTACAGAGAAATAGTTAAATTTGACATGTCTGTATGTCTACAACAAAGGTTTATATATATGTATTTAGTTACATACATATGTATGTGTAGTGTTTTTCTTCTGTAATTCTTGACCATGAGAAATTTTTTGGCAATGTCGTTGCCCTTGCCATAACTAAATCTGATTTGGAAATTTCCCTGTCTTAATCTATCTCTAGTGTGATGGAGTAGAAACTTCTTGTTAGACTGCCCCATTGTTAAGTATATACTGACAGAGCTCTTTTTGTCTCATAGACTGCTATCTTGGACGATAATCTTGAGAACAGTCTCTTTCACCAGCATACAGATTTAGTCACTATACATCTTAAGTAAATAGTCTTGCTCATCATCCTTTCTAGTCACGAGAAAGTACACAACTAAAACTTTCAAAATAGCAGCACATACCTGGCCTCAGAATTACTGATAAACTTTCATGATAGCACACCATATATATGTATGTATGTATATACATATATATATATATATATATATATATATATACATACATACATACAGAGTGTGGTGAATATCCAAATTATGTAAAAATAAAAATAACACTGACATCTCATTTTAACAGATATATTTACGAAAATTACATAAAAATATCTTCAAATACTAAAGAGTAAATTTCGCCATTGGCTTCAACCATGACTTCCAGACAACTTCAGAATCTCCTGCAACTCTTCTGAATGGTCTCCTTGTTTAAGTTGGTGAATGCTGCCATAATCCTTGCCTTCAGTTCACCTTTGGTGTTACAAGGAGTTTTGTTGGTCTCTTGATCAACTACGCCACACACAATAATGGAGGGGATTGTAGTCTGGGGAATTAGGTGGCCAGATGTTAGGGGTGGTGTGGACGCAGAAATTGTCTGACAGCCATGACTGGGTTCTCCTGCTTGTGTGGCATGGTGCAGAGTCCTGTTGCCAGACACAGGGTCTTCCAGCAGCCACTCTGCTGACCCAGGGCAGCACTACCTCCTCCAGACACTTGATGTAAAACTCCGTGTTGAGTCTGAGGTCATGTGGGAAGATGAATGGAGGTATAACGTTGCCATCACTAGTGATCACTCCAAACAACATGATGTTGACTGGATGTTTGATTTTTATCACTCTTGGTACATGTTTTGGGGACACTGCAAGCCAATAGTTTTTCTGTGTTTTCAGCATCTTATCCTGGCAGAAATTTTTCTCATCTGAGAAAGACCAAAGCATGTTCATTAGGAGATGCTTGAGTTTGTTCAACAGCTTTGTAGTGCAATCTTTCCTCTTGTCCTTGATGGCTTGGGATAAAAATTGGCCCTTTCTCATCTTGTATGAGGAATACCGAATGTCTTCATGCACTACTTGGCTGATAAGAAACTCAGACGCATCCATGTCCCTGGTGATGGACCTGATTGACTTGGAGGGATCATTGTCAACCATGGTCTGGATCCCACCAACAATTTCAGGAGTTATTTTCTTATCAGATCAATCAGAGTGAGGTTTCCAAGCTGCCGTACTTTCATCTACAAATATTTGATATGAATATTGTTTGTATCTGCTGCACCTGTCAGAGTAAGGATTTTAACCATCAGTGCCAACTGACCCAATGTCACATGGTGTTAAATGCTGTGCTTTTCAAAATTAGATTCATTGAAACTGCTGTTGGTACTGCACCCCTGTGCTGTATGAGTGGGTTTGTATATGAATCAAAATCTGGAGTCAAAGTTGCATCAGACATGCATGTTTAGAATATTGACATGTAAACAACTACACAGAACAGCCAAATTTATCAGACACCATCTCAGGCATCATGCCTTCTCTCCATCACATATGTTTGGTTTCTTCTTGCTATTTGTGCACATGTTACCTACACTTTTTTGTGTTTGTCTTCTAATTATTTATAAACTATTTTCCAATTTTTAAAAAAAGATAACTTGAGTGATGAGTTTTCATACATACATACATGCATGCATGTATGTAGGATATATATATATATATATAGATAGATAGATAGATGTATGTGTGTATACACATTCTTACAGTATATTTACCATATGGCATTTTGACATGGATTCATTAATTAATAGAATTTTGTAGAAATATAAACCCCAGCTGGATTTTGATGTCTTCCTCTAATTCAGGGTGTCTGGTTTAAAGGAATTATCTTTCTTGTACAGATTGACTTCTTGATCCTGAATCTCTCCTACAAATAGATGCATAAAATTAAACAGTCTCATATTTGCAAACATGCACATGCATACACACACCTAAAAAAGCTGCCTGCACACATGTGCCCATGCATCCAAATGTGTAAGTACACAAATATATATGCCCTCACATAAACATTAACTTTATTGGTCAGTATTAACATTGTATAAGAATATGTGTGCAACTATGTATTGACATGTACATCTGCCCTTTGATCCTTTAGTAGTTCTTCAATTTGGTTTAGCTATCACTTCTAAAGGTATACTGGAACAGTGGATTTAGTGCACACATATTTCCTCCTGTTGATCCACTACCCATATTCTCTCTTGCTCCTTAGATGTTGTGCTCTGGTACCCCATCACTACCATCTTATCTTTCCCTTGATACTCCCACCCACCCTTATATAATGCAGGGTAGCCATGTATTTTCTCTATGGCAAAACACCTCTACACTTCTGCTTGTCCCTGGCATAAAGCCACGTCCCTGCTCTTTCAAATATTCTCATCAAGAGGACTTTGTCCTTTTCCCCATATTTGTTTTTTCCTGTCTTGCAAGTTACCTGGCAACTTCACTATTCCTGGCACCATGATAAAAAGCACCAAGCACACATTGTAAATTGGTTGATGTTAGGAAGGTTGTCCAGCCATAGAAATCTGCCAGTGGAGCTTTGCTGGATCCCGTTAAACTGACCTACCCATGCCAGCATGGAAAATGGGCATTAAATGATGATGAGGTATAAAGTCACAAATTATGGAGGTGGTGGTAGGGTCCTGGCACTTCACCATAAAAGCATATGACATTAAGGTTTCTGTAATCCTTTTATCATTCCTCAAAATAGTAAGGTTTTGAATTCTTGATTGAAACGTAAAGAAAATTCTATTTCAGATTTTTAATTAATAACAAGTAAGAATAATGATTAAGAATTCTTGATTATTTTGTATAAATATTTTATTTAATTGTTGTGCCTAAGTACATTATACAAGGTTTGTAACATGATACAGCAGATGGCCATCTTGTTTACTATGTCATAGTGCTGCCTGTGAACACTTAAGAACCACAGAAGGTTTTAAAAATGTGTTCAACACGTAGATTTAAATAATTTGTTAATGTGCCTAACTGGATGCTATCAGATAGTGATGGTGGTGTTGGTGACAGCATCAACAGCAAAATAAATTTCTTTATGTTGGCCTGTTATCTTAAATTTGTTTAGAAGACAGTCAATATGGGGAGTTGTGACACTCATTCCTAATAATGGCAAAGAAAATAAGCTCAATGAGGATGTTTTTTTATGGTAGAACAAATGTATATTCCAAAAGTTTTCTGTTTCTATTAATATTATGATTGTGATGATATGGTTATTAACTGAGATGAAACTGAGGGTTGGTTGAAATGTTTCATTCAATGACTCCACACAAACAACTAAAATGATAGAAATAATACCAAACAGTCTAGTCTTTGTATCTTTTTTTGTATGTCTTAGAGGAAGAAAGGCAATACCCAGGACTCTCTTGGGAGTCTCCAAGACTTGTGGGAGGAAGAGAGTAAATATCCTTGGCCTGGAGACCTGGGTAGAAAGCTAATAACAAAGTGATCACCATGAAAAGCACTCAAGGGCCAGATCTACTGCCTGTTAAACAAACAGTAGATTAAGTCTAGCATCTAGAGATGAGTACGGATGGTTGTTACTTCTGGCCTTTTGTAAATGTTAATTTCTAGCAGGATTTGAATTTAGAACAGAAACATCAAACTGAACAACATCGATTAAACTAAACAGTAGGATCTGATGAAAGTAGTGATGGTTATTAGTAGTAAATAGTGAGCAGAGTGTTAAGAAAATGCAATAAACTTGGTTTGCTATTTATTGAAGAAAAACAAATTAAAGAAGTTTTGTCTGAGAGAGAGAGAGAGAGAGAGAGAGATAGTGACAGTGAGAAAATGAAGCACTTTACATATCTTGGTTCAACAAAGTCCTTCCTGAAATGCTCCTCCTCTCACCCAATCAATGTATTCTACTTTTAGACAGTTTCAATAACAATTCATTTTCTTCTTTCAAGGAAGTTCTTGTCTCAAACTTTAGAATACTCTGATTTCAGCACGCTTACATTTATTGTACAAAGTTCAGTTGTATATAAATTCTGGTTGTTTCTTCTATCATTATTACTTTGATTTTGTTTAAATAATAATAATATAAGGCATTATACTACTGCTTTGCTAAATGTAGTTTATAACTAAGTTATTTAGCTTGTGAATAAAATGCTAGAATTGAAATGTGATTAAATCTAGAGAGAAAAATTCCATAGAAGAATTCGAAAACTTCATGGTGTAACTACCCTATTACATCTAGGATTTGATAATAAATAAGGCACAACAGAAAAGCATTCTCTGTTTCAAATAGCCATTGGTATGGCTTCAGAGGAGTTATGTAGTTAGTAATGATGACTTTATATAGGTTATGTTTTACAGTTTTTTTTATTTAGTTACCATAATTGCACATTGTGTCCTTAAGCAAGACACTTCACATTGCTCCACTCCACTAAGCTGGAGAAAATGAGTGTACCTGTATTTCAAAGGGCCAGCATTGTAAAATTTTGTGTCACTGAATCTCCCTGAGAACTATGTTAAGGGTACATGTGTTTGTGGAGTGCTCAGTCACTTGCATGTATAATTTCATGAGTAGGCTGTTATGTTGATTGAATCAGCTGTAACCCTTATTGTCATAATCAACAGTGTCAGTTTTGTTTTGTACCAGTGCACATCATTGTTTGCTGTTGAAATGTTTTTCAAGAATGGTGAATGAATCTGAGGGGATTTTTGGCTGCACTCTGTATAAATTTAACTCTCTTTTATCACGATTTAATTTTTGTTCTGATGTTTTCAGAAACAGAAAATTGCAAACTGTTTTCACAAGCTCTACAATTTATAGCTTACCTATTATTATATTGCTCTCAGCAGTTTTCGTCAGCTATTATAGATGACCAATAAAATTAATTTTACTTTCTAGATCAATAACAGAATGAACTGATATGTTAAATAGCTCCTATAAATGCTGTCCTTGACATTCACTGTCATTATTAAGTCTCTTCCTTGCCATTTTTACCTCTGCTAGTTTTATTACTTTATGTTTCTGCTGCTCAAATTAGTTTTCTTTTATTATTTGTTTTCTTATTATTAACATATGGTGATAAAACTCTGATTATTGTCAGATTAGAAAAATTCTGCTGGTACTAAGGTGGATACCATTTTGGAAACCTGTCAAAATTACTCACTAAATATGCATCAAACTGATGTGTGTTTTAAGGTTTGGTCCAGTGCTATTAAAAATGAATCTTTTAGCTTGTACCTTTTCTCTTCTGTTATTGTTACATAAATATACTTCACTTGCTTTTTATTCAGTAATCAAATTGTGGAAAGATCTTGAGTCATTTTCAATTCTGTTTCAGTTTTTTTTTTGTCAGTGATCTTTTCTTTTAAAAATTACATATAGTATATGAAATGTCACCAGTCCTCATTTATCTCACCTGCCTTGTCAGTCAAACAGAACAGCTAATATTTACAAGGCTCACAAACTGCATATGATCCATGGACATTTCCTGTGTTACTCATAATTAATTTCAATATTTAGATATTGAAGAACAAAGAAGGTTGCACCATCACCACCACTACCACCATCACCACCACTACCACCATCACCACCACTACCACCATCACCACCACTACCACCATCACTACCATTCATTTTTAATGTCCACTTTCCCATGCTTGCATAGGTGAGATGGAATTTGTTAAAGCAGATTTTCTGTGGCTAGATGCTCCTCTGGCAACCAACCCTCACTTGTTTCCAAGCCAGATAATATTTCCCCTAGTTCTTCATATACAAAAAAAAGTACAATGGCTGGACATGCTATCATGGAACATTGCAAATGAATGCCATGGTTTTTGTTTACAATTCATGCACAGCCTCAAGGCAAGGGGACATGCACACATGTATGCATGCATGCACAGCTTTTTTCAGTTTCTGTCTACTTAATACAACTCACAAGGCTTTGAGTGGCAAAAGCTATAGTAGAAGACACTTGTCAAAATTACCAAGTTGTGGGATGGAATCCAAAGTTCTTAACCATACAACCATACTTGCAATATTAATATCAATACTTGCCTCAATATCAGGAGAAAATCAGAAGATAAGATGCTTCTTCCTGCTCACTATCTGGAATTTATTAGAATATTTGAAGATCTACTGTGCCCTACAGAATTTAAGTTTTAAGAAATACAGTTATTGCTGCTTTCTTTATTGAACTAATTTGCTATTAACCAGTCTGTTTTCAGATATGGTCCTTTAAATGCTGATCTGCATGATCAACCCATTGATAAACTTGCTTGCTCTTAAAAATTCACAATCATTTCCAAAACCAAAGTGTGCCCCACATTCATGATCAAAATGTAGTCTTTTGACCCATCTAGGTGAAGAGTATCCCCAAATATGTGCTGACACTGATCATGATGACCCATCTAACACATTCCAGCATAGAAAGGGGACATGGAACAATGAAGAGATAACAAGATTATTGTACATACAGTTTATTCTATATCCAAGAAAATACTTGACAGGAATGCTTTCATTCTCTCTAACACCCATTCTAATTACTCTCTCTATCTCCTCTCACCCACTGTGTCTCACCTCTTATATTTCCTCAGACTTTCCTTTTTGAATTGGCATTTTTTAAGAACTGCATTCCAGTGTAGTTTGCTTCTATTTATTAATCTATCGTACCTGAACCTGTACATTATATTCATTTATTTTTATTTTATCAAAATATTCATTATCCAGTTTCATTAGTAATTTATTTATGTTTATGTCACATTTTCGGAACATCAGCCTTGTTGGTTACACGTTTCCAATGGACTGATCTATGTTTCACTGCATATATAATGATGAAAGTGGTAAGGGATTGTCTGTACAATTCAGGTTGAACAAATATCAAACAGGCATTTTCATTTGGAAGTACTGGTTTATCGGTTTTCTAGATGGTGCTTATAATCTTCACTGATATACATACTTAGAATAGACTTCTACTCAATATCAAATTCCACTCATAAAGCTATGGTAGAAGACAGGTTGCACAAAGTGCCACACAGTGGGATTAGATCCAAACCCATGAGAAGAGAATTTTTTCATCATGCAGCCGTGGCTTACATATCAACATTTCAAGAATCAGTAGGACTCTCAACATTTATGAATGACTGCTTTTGGCTATGTTTTGTCATTTGCTTGTTTCATCCGTTGGACTGTGGCCATGCTGAGGCACTGCTTTGAAGGGTTTTGAGGAACAAATCAACCATAATACATATTTTTTTTAATTATTTAAAGTCTTGTATTGATTCTGTCAGTCTCTCTTCTTTAACTGGTAGGTTATGGAAACATAAAGAAACCAACACTGGTTATTAAGTGGTGTGGGGACAAACACAAAATCTCTCTCCCCCCTCTCTCTCTCTCTCTCACACACACACACACGCACACAATGGGCTTCCATGCAGCTTTTCTTTACCCAATTCACTTCACAAGTATTAGTTGGACCGGGTTTATAATATAAGACATTTTAGCCAAATTGCCATGCAGTGGGAGTGAACCCAAAACCATGTAGTTGCAATGTAAACTTCTTAACCATACAGCCTTGCTTGCATCTGTAGTAACCATACCATAGAGCATGCTTGTTGTTCTATATAAAAGTTACTCTAATACTTCATCACACTTGTTTCAATTTCCAATTACCAAACAATATTTCCGTATTTTCTGTTTTTTTGACAATATTCATGAGTTTAGAGATTTTTTTCTCCATCGCAGTGACTCTTCTTCTTGAGACCATCTTCCAGTTGGCACCCATATTATCTTACTCTCTTTATATCATATTATTATCTTACTTATCTATTTACATACAATATTTGTTCTCTTATCACCATTTCACATTCACAATTAGAAATCATCATCACTTTATGTACCAGATATACTTTCCATTCTCAGACATCTTTTAACCTTCCATTCACCCCATCCCTTGCCTCACCCCTAATACTTCCATCTAAGTATTCTTCTATTCTGATATTATTTCACACACCAGTTGCCTGTTTCTTCTTTGTTTACTGTCTATTATTCTTTTCCTACTTTCTTTGTAATAAACAATAGTTTTAGGCTCATAATGAACTTTACCTACTGGACTTTGTGTGTGTGTGTGTGTGTCTTTCTCTCTCTTTCTTTTCTCTCTATTTTTAGAAATTTCTTTCTTTCTCTTCCTTCTCTCTTTCTCTATCTCTTTTGTCCCTCTCTCTGTGTTTGAGTATAAATCTTCTCTTTCTCTGTTTTGTGTGTGTTTATGTATTCTCTCCTTCTCTGTTTATGAATTCCCTCTCTCTCAGTTTGGCTTCAGTTATTGGTCTGCCATAATGCAGGGGTGTATGTAATCTATCTACATTCATACATACCAATATACCAAGGAATCTGGTATATCCATCCTATCAACAAAACCCTACCTCCCTCCTACTATGATGTAATCTATAGAAAGAACTAAAAACTGACACTGACTGTCTACAATATTCCTTAGAATGCTAAGAATGTATTGTCAGAGTCGAAGAGATATTAAATGTTATGAAATACAGTTTATTAGCTACAGTCTGTTGGTGCCAGATATCCTTGATTCCTATCAGGTGACCAAAATGAAGTATTATTAACATTGGTTTAGAATAAGATGTGATGAGTGCTGCCACCTTGTTTCTAGGTGTTGCATAAACCTTACTAAAAGCACTAGCCTCAACATTTTAGTCATTCTTTCAAATAGTTACACACACACACACACACACACACATGCACGCACGCATGCACGCACGCATGCACGTACATACTCACACACACACATATATGTGTGTGTGTATTCATGTGTATAGAAGCTACAAAGTGACCCAAGAGCTGAAAGGTTCATGCATTGGCACTTATGAAACTTTTATAAGTGCCATGTTTTGAGTTCTGTTTTTCTATTCAAAACACCAAAACTTTCTCTCTTCCCTGCTATATATATATATATATATATATATATATATATAATATGTAATGAAGGCACATGCCTCAGTGGTTAGGATGTTGCACACACAATTGCGAGATTGTGGTTTCGATTCCCAGATTGGGCCTTGCATTGTGTTCTTGAGTAAAACACTTCATTTCAGGTTGCTCTGTGATCATCTCGTCTTCTGACATGTGGTATGTCATGACCTGTATAGGTAATGTCGATCTGATGGAGGGAGTGAGTTTGTGTGTAAATCAAACATTTGATCACTATAAACAAATTAACTGTGTGGTTGTTCAGCAAGAAATTGCAAGACCTTCATATATCGTTTAATGACAGGAGAGTCCATGATGGTATGAGGTGCAGGTGTAGCTGTGTAGTAAGAAGCTTGCTTCTCAACCCCATGGTTCCAGGTTCAGTCCCATACATGGTACTTTGGGCCTTCTACTATAGCCTTAGGCTAACCCAGGCCCTGTGAGTGGATTTGGTAGATGGAAACAGAAAGAAACCCATTGTATATGTATATATCTATGTGTGTGTCTTTGTTTGTCCCCTCCCACTGCTTGATAACTGGTGTTGGCTGGTTAAAATGTTAGGCTTATCTTCATAAAGTCATGGGTGTGATTTCTGGCTGCTCAGCATGCGATATCTTTGAGCAAAGTACTATGTTTCATATTGCTCCCATCTACTCAAATGAGAATGTGTACCAGCTGAGTGCTTGCGTAGTCCTATCTCCCTGCAGCTGTTATATTTTTGATGTTCTGCTGGGTCAGGGGTAGGAGAACTGAAAGAGAGTCTATGGCTGCTGGTGACTATTTAAGCACCTAATGCAATTAGTGAAAGCATGGTGCGTGCTGCTAGTAATACTTACTTGTGAGTGATGACTAAGCTTTTGTGGGGTGGAGTACACACACACACACGAGGGTGAGCTGAAAAGTTCATAGGCTGACTATGGAGTAATGCTAGACCTGTGGAATTTTGCATGCATTAATTTCAACCTTTCTTATTAATAACTGCATTGTTTCTTTCTATGTAAACTGACATCTGAAAGGCTATCAAGACCAAATACCTAGGAAAACTGATGAAAGGTTTCTTGTTTCATTGGGATAGTGTTCCAGCATACAAGTCCTTGGTTTCTATGACTGCTGTGCATGGCTAGGGCTTTGAACTGGTTGATCACCCTCCCTATTCACATGATTTGACCCCATCTGACTATCATCTCTTTCCCAATATGACAAAACACTTGGCTGGGAACCAGTACTGTAGCGATGATGACATCATATCTACTGTTGATGACTTTTTGAGCAACAGGATGAAATCTTTTTCACCAATAAGATCCTAAGCACTGCAACACCAATGGAAGAAATGTATGAACCACAAGGGGGTCTATGTTGAAAAATAAACCTCATTTGATTGTGTGTGTATATGTGTGCATGCATGCACACATGCACACATTTTCTTCAAGTGGCTAATGAACTAAATATTGGGTCGTCTCATAAATAATGTGGTTTTTACAATTGCATGAACTAAAAGTTGGAGGGGGATGGGATAAACTTGCATCAACTTGCTATAAAAGCAGGTAGTAATTTTACTTTGTACTGATTCTTAGTGCAAGTTTTGAAAAGTGCAGTTTGATTTTAACTGTTATTTTTTCAAAGCTATTATAGAAGTGACAAAGGAGCATGTTTAGCATATTTTGCTTTGTGTGTTTAATACAGGCAATAACGCAACAGAAAGTGCAAGGAATATAAATGCAGTTTATGGGAATCAGACAAGAAGTGTAAGTCAGTGTCAATGGTGGTTCCAAAAATTCCGAGCCAGAAACTACAGCCTAGATGATGAGCCTCCTCCTGGAAGATGTGTAGAGCTCCATGAGGACATCCTGCAAACTTTGGTGGAACAAAATCCCATCGTAACCATTGAGGAACTAACAGAGAAGCTTGGATTTGGTCATTCAACCATTCATCAGCACTTGCATGCCATTAGAAAAATCAGCAAATTGGGTCAATGAGTTCCTCACAAACTTTCCGAGTCTAATCGCACGCAGAGAGTGAATGTGTGCTCTCCTTTGCTGTCATGTCTCACCAATGAACCTTTATTTTGGACTGAATAGTGACTGGTGATGAGAAATGGATTCTCTATAAAAATGTTATGTGCCAAAGACAGTGGATAGGGAAAGGTGAAAGACCGGCACCCCAGGCTAAAGAAGGTCTTCACTCACATAAGGTATTTGGTGGGATATGAAAGGTTTAGTCCACTTTGAATTTTTAAACCCAAACCAAACAATAACAAAGGAGATCTACTGTGAGCAGCTTCAGTGGCTTAAGTCAGTGCTAGAAGAAAAACGACCATCTTTGGTTTCAAGACAAAAAGTGTTCTTCCATCAGGATAATGCTCTGCCACATACATCGAGGATGACATTGCAAAGGCTGGAGTAGTTTGAATGGGAAACAATGCCCCACCCACTGCATTCGCCAGACATTGCCCCATCTAATTATCATTTATTCTGCAGTCTTCAAAATCATTTGGACGGAAAAAATATGAATTCTGTAGACGAGGTTAGAACAGTACTGGAGGAGTATTCTTCGTCACGGACAAGTGAATTTTGGTAGTGGGGCTCTGCAAGTCTATCAGATAGAATGAAGAGTATTGTAGAAAATGAAGGAGTGTATATTTTAGACTAAAAAAGAACTTTATCTTAATTTTGAATAATAAAAGAAGTATAAAAAAACAGCATTATTTATGGGATGACCCAATATTTTTATCTCTTTGCATTTGATCTGGGTGATTTCTAGCATGACTGTTTTTTCCAGTTTTTTGACAACAGTCGTGAGACTCACAAATCATGTGACACTTCTAGGCCTTCAGTGATAAACAGCCTATTCCATATTATTACCTTCAGTTATTTCTGATGATTGCTGGAGTTGGAGTTATAGAAAACCAGTTGGTAATATGGCTATTATGGCACTATAATATTATTATTAAGTTGGAGAGTTGGCAGAAACGTTAGCAGACTGGGCAAAATGCTTAGTGGCATTTCTTCCGTCCGTTATGCTCTGAGTTCAAATTCCACCAAGGCTGACTTTTCCTTTCATCCTTTTGGGGTTAATAAAATAAGTACCACTTGAACACTGGGGGTTGATGTAATTGACTTACTCCACCCCAATTTCCGGGCCTTGTGCTTATAATAGAAATTATTATTGTTATTATTATTATTATGGTAATAATAATGATAATAATAATAATAATTATAATAATAATTTCTTTTATTAGCTACAGGGACCTAGATAGGGGTACATCACAAACAGACAACAATTTGTGTGGTGACTTACATAAAAGATGGGGAGAAAGAACTGGAAAGGACAGTTGAGAAATGGGATAAAAGCATACATTGTATACAAAGTATGTGATAACGTGACTAGTGCAGTCCTCATGATACAGAAGAAACTATAACTAGGGCCAATCAAAGAACTCTCTACAGATCCAGGATTTTCTCTGACCACAAAAGGTACGAGCCATCTCATGCTCTCCAATCTACTGGCACATACTTAGAGTAGGGCCATTCACTCTAGCCATTTTTTCCACAAATAAAAATATTATAATTTAGTTTCACTAATAAAAATGTGAGTAATCAATACATTGTGTAGAATGAATATATATTTATTATAATGAATATTGTGACTTTTAAGTACCCTGGTAAATGAAGCATTCTTCAGATGGATGAGATCTGAATGGAAGTTTTTTTTCTTCTTCAAAGCACATCCATCTTTGTGACTAAATGCCATTGTCAGTACTGTTTCCACTTTCTTTCTTTTCTTTTTTTCTTTTCTGCCATGATTGTAAGGAAAATGTGTGTGTGAGACATTAAATCACGACTAAGATAAGGGCAAAGGTTTTCAAATCACTCAGTCTATAGGCATGTATTTATATCAAGAACAGCCCTGTTTTAGTTCTTGCCTTAAGTGACAAATCCATGATAAAGATCAGTATTGTTATTGAAAACCAAAGTTGGTAGTGTGTGGAACAATATTTATTATAGACTCTTGAATTTTATTGTTGTAAATTCTGTGTTCACCTCCTGTCAGAATGAACTTTGACCTTCATCTGAGCATGGTTGAGATAAAGTACATATATACAAGTAATGCATATATATATGGAGATCAATTCTATCTATTTGTATCTTTTATAAAGCCCCACTTGGTGCTAAATGAAAAGAATTCATCATTGTTGTTGTTTTAGTTGTTTTGTTATGATGTATTTCAATGAAGGGAGACCAAATACTAAGAATTAGAATTTTCTTTTATCTTTTACTTGTTTGTCATAAGACTTTGGCCATGCTGGGACACTGTCTTGAATTTTAGTTGAATGAATTGACCCCTGTACTTTGTTTTAAAACCTGGTACTTATTCTATTGGTCTCTTTTGCCAAACCACTAAGGGGATGTAAACACACCAATACTGGTTGTCAAGTGGTAGTGAGGGAGAGACACACACAGACAGACACACGCACGCACGCACACACACACATACACACACACACACACAC
>NC_068990.1:70291533-70292030 GCF_001194135.2 Octopus bimaculoides
CACGCACGCACGCACACACACACATACACACACACACACACACACACACACACACACACACGCACACAGGCACATACATATGATGGGTTTCTTCCAGTTTTTGTCTATCAATCCACTCACAAGGCTTTGGTAAGCTTGAGGCTATAATAGAAGACACTGGCCCAAGGTTCCATGCAGTGGGACTGAACCCAGAACTATGTGGTTGGGAAGCAAACTTCTTACCACACAATCATACCTGCGATTTTAAAAGATTTTAATAAATTCAAACATTCTTTGGTTGAATGTTTTTCTGAGGATTTGGGCTGTTTCTATGAGAACAATTTTTGTGTAGTTCTGATACTTTTAGGTGTCTTGGTATTTGATTACAGTATTTAAGAGTACCTTTTGTTATTATATCCAAAACTCTGCATTTCACAGGTACAATTGTTGTTTTTAGGTGCCACATGTTAAAGATCTCAATTCCAAGGCCCTTGTCACAGTAAATTCTATCTAACCCA
>NC_068990.1:70292170-70293415 GCF_001194135.2 Octopus bimaculoides
TATATATATATGAAAATGGTACATTTCTAATGTGAGACAATATAGGGGAAAATGTATCATCATCATGAATCATTAAATTTGAATATTGTCTTTGCAGAATAAGCATAATAGCAGAACCATTCCAATGATACTTTTAAGAAGTGTTTTTATATAGAAACCTAGTTTGTGAATGTGAAAAACATACAAAATACCAAAATTCAAAGGTCAAAATTTCTAACCTTTGATACTGTAACATTTTTTTCTTAGTAATTTTCTTCCAGCTGACAATGTGATTGAATGATTTTATGGAAAGAAAAACAACTCAGTTGTGAATGATTTTTGCCTTGAGAATTTCATTGTTTCTAATTTCTGAATTTAGATGAACTGGTCATCTCATACCAAAAAAAGTAACTAAACTATTAAATTTCTAATTATTAGCACATGGCACAAGAGTTTTTATTTTGTGTAATTAGGTATTACAAGAACCCTGTTCCTCTTACATTTTGGCAATCAGACTAGAACTTGAGGTATTGACTCTGTAGTATTATCCTGATCCAACAGACCTGTGATCGAAAGTATTCCACTCACAACTATCGTGTCTTTTGTTTTTATTTTAATTTTAATTCAGGAGAGTGTTTAACACTTCATTAACCCACATATAATTCCTTTCTGAAAATGCTTGGGCATGATTGGAAAGAGATTTAGCTACTTATTCTAACAATTGAGCAACTGCATGAATGTACCATTGTTGGCTTCAGAAGTATTGATGTTCTTTTCTTTGGATCATATTATGGCAGCTAAGCAAGCAATTGTAATATTAGGGCAACAATTGGTTCCTATAATGACTTGTGTAGGAGCAAATCCTGCAGGTTGGAGCTGTTCACTCAATAGATACCTGGGCTACCCACATCTTTTATTATTTCTTTAGAGTTATTTTTATTGTTGTTTAACCCTAGGTCAGCTCTCATTGTGTACATCTAAGATGAAAGATATTCCACATATGACCATCGTTTCTTTCTTTCTTTGACATATAGTATATCCAAGACTTACATTATCCACTGTATTTTAAGACAATAAGGTGTTACTTGAGGGAGATTTTGTTGCTATTTCTAGCAGGTTGAGTAAGTATAGTTATGCCTGCCAATGCTCAGTTCCTTTCTTGTCAGTAAACTAAATAGTTGTAATGGATTTTCTGTAATGTGCACCTTCGCACTTTTGTAAAAATTGATTAATGTCTAGGAAAGAAATTATTATTTCGGTGTGAAT
>NC_068990.1:70293441-70310866 GCF_001194135.2 Octopus bimaculoides
GGGGGGGAAGATTTATGAAGAGAAAATAAAAATGCATATTTAATGTAGCATGCATTTTTAATGTAGCATAATAGATTACAAGCTGTTCTCATTAATTCAAGTAAAGATGAATTGAATTCCTGTGAAAATTTTTTGTTTAGAATACAAATTTATTGTAACTCTGTCTACCATTTATAATTATTTCTGTTGTGGTTATTAATTTTGTTATAATCATTATAATAATTACTATAATTAGTGGCAATCTATTCAGTTCATGGTTGGACAATATGACAAAAGATTGGCTTTTAAAATAGCTTAGCATTTCTTTGCAGACAGTCTCTCCTCTTAAACTATGTCACTGCAATTATAAATATAATATAGGTAATTGAGATTATAATGTTGGACTCTGTTCATTAAAGCAGTGTTTCTTGTATGTAAGGGGACAGGATATCTCTTGGGGGAACCTGTGAGGGTTGGAAATGTATCCAGACAAATTAATAAGTCTAACAAAATTATGATCATCCTGCAACATGATAAAGAAAAGTTCTTCTCATCAGTACTCTCCATGCCTCATTAGTAATGAGGCAGAGAAAATAATGGCACTTTTTTTGGTGGTGGTGGTGTATATCCATATATATGTGTGTATATATATGGATATATATATAAGGCGGCAAGCTGCCAGAATCGTTAGCCCATCGGGCAAAATGCTTAGCGGTATTTCTGAGTTCAAATTCCGCCAAGGTCGACTTTGCCTTTCATCTTTTCGGGGTCGATTAAATAAGTACCAGTTACACACTGGGATCGATGTAATCGACTTAATCCTTTTGTCTGTCCTTGTTTGTCCCTTCTATGTTTAGCTCCTTGTGGGCAATAAAGAATTATATATGTTTATATATACTATATATATATCTCATCATCATTTAACGTCCATTTTCCATGTTGGCATGGGTTGGACAGTTCAATTGGAGTCTGGGAAGCTAGGAGGCTGCACCAGGCCCCAATCTGATCTGGCAGTGTTTCTACAGCTGGATGCCCTTCCTAATGCCAACAGCTCTGAGAGTGTAGTGGGTACTTTTTACGTGCCACTGGCACAAGGGGGCCAGAGGAGCTGGCATCGACCACGATCAGATGGAGCTTTTTATGTGCCACCGGCATGAAAGCCAGTCAAGGCGGCACTGGCATCGGCCATGTTCGGATGGTGCTTTTTACCTGCTACTGGCACAGGGCTCACAACTACAATTTCCATTTGATTTGGTTTTGATATTGCTGATGTTGATGTACTTGACTCAATAGGTCTCCTCAAGCATGACATGTCGCCCTACAATCCAAGGTACTTTTGAGTGGGCTGGTTATGTGACACTGGTGTAGGTTACATCTGTGGACTCACTTTATTTGCCGGGTCTTCTCAGTCACATATATATATATATATAAAAAGGAATACCAAAAATGGGACAAAGACACAAAACATCCAGACAGTTAGATGATACAAAAAAGGGACAACAAAACATCCAGACAGACGATACAAAGAAACAAGGACGGGTCATTCGGAGTTTTCTTTCTTCAGTTGAGTTCCGGATTATCTTTGCAATTTCGGCTGGTTATACTTGGGATTGTTCCAATCTGGCCAACCCCAAGGAAAAACTAAGCTAAGAGCATTAGATTTCTTGGAAGAAAGCAGCAAATGTATGTGAAAACAAGGATGGAAAAAACAGAGAAATGGTACATATATATATATATATATATATATATATATATATAGGTGTGTGTGTGTGTGTATAGGTATGTATGTGCATATATTATAATATGTATACATGCATATATACAAACACACACACACATTGCACATGTGTGCATATTGTTGATCTGTAACATTTTTCTATATTTGATTTTTTTTTCTCTCCAAACTTAGCTTTTATAGTCATTTAGTTTCATTAATATTTAGAGGAGAAAAGGTTGTTTAATATTACAAATGCATCTACTTATGCAACTGTACTCATTAATTATTGTGTGGTTGGATGTAAATTTGAATATGTTGCAATGTCTCAGTTTGAATATGTTTTCTCTTGTTTTATATGTTTGTGTGTGTATAAAGCATTGCATGTCTCTGTTATATATCTGTGATTTTTTTATATCCCTGATGAGATATTCATGTATACATGTGTGTCTATGTGGATATGGTTCTTTATTTTACTATACATATTTCTATGTGTGTCTGCATATGTGTGTGTATGTTTTCTTGATGTATATTGCTGCTGTATTTCATTTTAGGTTTGTCTCTACTCTAAGATAATTACCTATGATTATCTTCTGTATGTGCATGTTTCATGTGTGCATTTGCATCTGCATGCATGTGCATTTAAGCTGGGTGTTAATTGGAAAGGAACAAAAAAAAAAAAAACTAACGCACTTATCTCTGTCTCATGAATATCTTTACAACTTACCATTCCAAAAAGAATGAAAAAAAAACGAAACAGGAGAACATTAATTAATAGTCTCCATTAATCAAGATTACTTAGACACCTCCACACAAAACTCTCATACATGGATAGAAACACACATAAATATACACACAAACATATATATGGACACAAATATACACGCACTTGTTCACATATATACACTTTACTTTAATCTTATGCAAATGCAGTTAGGAATATGTTTGTAGACATTTTCTACTAGCACACATTCATACATCACCTGTACACGTATTTATACTCAATCTGTGCAATATATTTATGTTGCCCTCCACCCCATCGTTTTATACCGTACTTCATTCACTCAAAGAGACTTATCTTGCAGATGCTTGGTGACTTCACTAATGCTGGTGCTATGTAAAAGCACTCAGTACACTCTGTGAAGTGATTGGCATAAGGAAGAGCATCCAGCTAGAGAAACCTTGCCAAAGCAAGCATTGGAGCTTAGTGCAGTCCTCTGGCGCAGCAGTTCATGTCAAATCATCTACCTCATGTTAGCTTAGAAACAGGGATGTTAAATGATGACAATTAGTATATATCTATAATCTACCTTCATTATATTCAACCTGTATATCATCAACATTTAACATCTGTTTTCCTTGCTGGAATGGGTCGGACAGCTTGACAGGAAATGGCAAGGCAAGGGGCCACACGAGGTTCCATAGTCTGTTTTGACTTGGTTTCTATGATTGGATGCTCTTCCTAATGCCAGTCATTTTACAGAGTGTACTGGGTGCTTTTTATGTGGCACCTTGGTTTTAGGATCTCAATCCTGTTGTGGTGGGAGAATCTTCATCAGCAGCACACCACATATCTCGGTCCTCTGTCATCTCCTTCGCAAGCCTCTGCATTTGAGATCAGCCTTCAGTACTTCATCTCATGTCTTCCTGGGTCTCTCTCTTCCACAACTTTCCTTCACTTTCAACACACAAACACACACATTATTATCATTTTACATCCACTTTTCTATACTTGCATGAGTTAGATAGAACTTGTTGAGACAGGTTTTCTTCAGTCAAATGCCTTTGCTGTAGTCAACCCCTACCTGTTTCCAAACAAGGTAATATTTTCCCTTAGCTTGACATATTTGTCTGGAAAAACTGAAAAGAAAGAACCTTGCTTATATGATGATGACAATGATACTCATTTACTGTCATCTCATAATGTCACAAACAAGGGTAGAAACATACACACATACAGGTAGATATTTATACGCAACATTTACATATATTTTCACTCAACTTCTACATATATACTCAATACCTCTCTAAATTTATTCTAAATATCTGCGTACATTTCTGTTCAATTTACACATACACACACATACACACAACTGTAGAAAATTATGTGCTTTCTGTGAAAAATTACACACAAATTTACGCACATAGATTCACATACACACATTTGTACTCTTCACTTGACACATACATACACTCTTATAGTTATAAAACAAGCATATGAGAGATCCAGTGCAGCCTGAAATCACAAGACACAACCTGTCACACAATGACAAGTTATGTGAAATGTAATATGGCACTGACATCTTCCCTCCATTTTCTTGTTATTTTTCAGTGTGGTTAATATGTGGGCAAAAGTGTCTGGTGATAACTGTAGTAGAGACAGGTGAGGTGGTCTCAGTGGTGGCTGCAGTATAGACAGGTAGGGTGACCGCAGTCATTGTATAACAGTCATTATTCCTATGAAATTTTGTTGGATCACATAATGCATTTACTGACAACTAATCATTGGTAACTGCTGTAACCATCTCACAACAGACAGACTGCTGCTGCATATGTGTAAACATGTATTGGCAGTATTGAGTAAATTAAATGCTTATTACTAATTAAGCCTGAGGCAAATTGTTCTCTTTTTTCAAAACCTGGTAACAATGGCACAGCTGCTTCTTTAAAATATTATTGCTTGTAAACAACATCTGAAGCAAACCCAATCAGCCCTAGAAGAGGACGGTAACATCTTTGAGAAGGGCTAGTCTTGGAGATATGTTTTGGTGGCTTAATAGTGGCTTCATCATCATTTTAACATTTGCTGACATCTAGACATGAAAAAAGTCAATGGAATATGTTTGATTCCATTATGAGGATTTTCTGGTGGTAGCTAGATCTATTAGTTTAATAATATAGACTGTCAAACTACCACTGTCAGTGGACAGTAGCATAGTGAAGTACATAAATGCTAACGTAGTGTGCATGATAATTTGAATCAGACAAGACTATAACAGTATTGAGGTAAACATTGGTGAACAATTTGTAAAGAAGCCAAACAAAGACAAGGGTTATAACTCAAAATGACAATTAAAGAAAAGTGGTGAAGAGAAGAGAAATAGTTTTAGGTCTCATGAAGTGATGTTAAGTTCTTGATTAATTGTTTTTCATAACCATTAACGAAATGCACTGCTGCTTTGGTTATAACTTAAAAAAGGTTCTATAAAATAGTGTTGGTCAGGGTTTAATTTCATTATGAATACAAGAGGTACTGGTATGGTTGTGTAGTTATAAAATTTGCTTCTCAATCACATGACATTGGGTTCAGCCCTATTGCATGGCACCATGAGCAAGTGTCTTCTACTATAGCTTCAGGCTGATCAAAACCTAGTGAGTGAGTGGCTTTGGTAGACAGAAACCAAAACACCCCCCCACCCTCTGCGCACACACAGTACCTTGAAGTTGTGTCCTGACACATTACCACCACCATCTCTCTCTCTCCTTTCTCTTCTAATTGGTGTTGCAGTGTATCATCTCTTCTGTAGCAAGACATCTTTATCCCTCTATTATACTTTTTAACTTCTCATCAACTGGCACAAAGCCACCTCTCTCAATACTACTCCCTATCCAAGTCAAGGGATCTTTGTCTTGCAGGTGACTCTGTTGGTGCCATGCTAATAGCACCCAGTAAACTCTGTAAAGTGGTTGGCACTAAGAAGGACATCCAACTGTAGAAACCATGCTAAAGCTGAGAGTTGAGTTTAGTACAGTCCTCTTGCTTGCTAGCTCATGTCAAACCATCCATCCCATGCTAGCATGGAAAACAGATGATGATTGATAGAAAGAGAAATAGAGAGAAAGCATATGTGTGTGTGTGTGTGTGAGTGTTTCTTTATTTGTGTTTTTTACTAGTCTTGACATAGTGTGGTGGTTGTGAAGTGTGACACTGTCATACAAGCAGTGTCATCCATTTCCAATATCCTGCAGAAACATAATATTACCTTGATTAGAAACAGGTGAGAGTTGGTGACAGCAAGAGTATCTGGATGTAGAAAATCTGCCTTAGTAAACTCCGTCTGAGTAGGGAAAAATAAATGTTAAAACAATGATGATGATGATAAGAGGTTTTGCTTAATAGAATCAGAGGTGGGCTGGTTTTAAAAGGATTACTTGCTATTATAAAACAGGTTTTAATATTTTTTCTCAAAAATAAGATGATAATCTGGCACTCCAGCCAAAATGCTCAGTGGTATTTCGTCTGTCTTTACGTTTTGAGTTTAAATTCCACCGAGGTTGACTTTACCCTTCATCCTTTCAGGGTCTATAAAAATAAGTACCGGCAGAACTCTGGAGTCAGTGTAATCAACTTACCCCTGCCCCACCAAAAAAATTACTGCCCTTGTGCCAAAATTTGAAACTAATATTTCTGTCAAGAATGCACCACTTCCCATTAAGACTACTGAACAGTTACTAGATATACTTTGTCAGCTATCTCTGTTAGAGTCACCATGAAGACCACCAGTCACCATTTTTGTGAACAATCCAAGATATAGTTACACAATGATGACGGATCAAGAATGGTCCAGGGTTAATGTGACATATACATCACTTCTTGCCTGCCTGTCAATCAGCAGTAACCTACCATCATATAGAACTACTTGAACACAAACTAATATAGTGATTGTGATTTCTAATAATGTTACTTTGACATCATCGCCATCATTATCATCATCATCACCATCATCATTATCATCATTACCATCACCTTCATCATCATCATCATCATCATGTTATTGGCTTTCCCTCCCACATGTTTACAGTCTGCTTCATCATAAATCATCCAAATCATCAGAAACTCTATATCAACTCAGCGAGCTACGACATATCATTGGCTGCATAAGGTAACCATCCAATAACAGGACATAAAACCAATTAATAATCAATGGGTATTTTGTTGGTTTTCTTGTTATTGGTTTTTGTCTGGCAGAGGGGGACGGGGGGGGGGAATCTGAGACTGGTGAGATTGACGTGACTAATGTTCGTCTGGAACAATTGCAAGTTGCTGGTTGCTGGACAAATAAACATGGACAGGATGGGAATTCCAATGTTCAGGTTCTGGGGAGAAAAGACTGAGAGACAGGGTTAGTGTGGGAGGAGACACAAAATCAATGATGGTAGGAGGGAGGTAGTGGTAGTAGAAAAGCAGAGCGAGAAGACAGCCTGTCTGTGAGCCAGACGTTGGAGTGTGTAGATTTTAATGTCCGTTTGTGTGTGTGGCTCTCTTTTACAAACTGATTCTCCTTCCCTCCCTCCCTCTCAATCTCTTGTTCCCTCCTCTCCATCTTGCTGTGATTTCTCTCCCTGATGTAATTATTCAGGATCATTTTTGTGCTACTCTTACATTTCTCACTTCTTACTCACATTTACATTTGGTTATATCCTTTTTTGCCCATGTCTAAAATGTTAGGAACAATTCAAAATAATTGTTCAAAATAATTTTCAAATTCCTATTCTTGTTTGTTACTGTTTTCCACTCCTCTCTCCACCTTGAATGGAAGCAGCCAGTGCCGCCATTTGCTCCCCTTAACCACTTTGGGTCAAAGGACATGGCCTTAAAATCAAGTCTTCAAGGATCCTAACTAGTATTCATTCATACCAGTTGAATTAATTGCCTCTCCTCTCATCCCATGTCTTTTTCAGGAGTTGACCATTGTTCCTCTGTCGTTCTTTGTGTGTGTGAGTGCATGCATGCATACATTCATGCATGCACTTTCTACATGTCACTCTAATTCATAACAACTGAAAATAATGCCTGTCTGTGCATTAGTCACTCTTTCCAATTGATGATCCTAACTATATTTTGTAACATTAGAACTGGCTTTGTTCTTGAATTTCCTACCCAAAAGATGGCATCTCCGTCAATAATATGGAATGCTAAACTTTTGGTAACTTGAAAAATCATTCAGAAATAGGGCGGTCTGCTCTGTTTTTCTGACAGCTGCCATATCGCTGTGTTTTCCTCCCACTTAAGATAGTGCAGCTGCATGACACCCAGTTGGAAATAAAAGGGTTATTGTGGAGTAAAGAATTTGTCAACACACACACAATGCAATAAACTTTCCAAATGAAGTGAAGTCACTTATTAATGTTGTTTTTGTTTCTTTTTGACCAAATCTGATTTTCTAATTGTTTGTTTACAGTTGAAGTCATCGTATAAAATGTTGTCAACTTAGTGAGTTTAACAAACATTTAAAAAAGAAAGAAGAAACTTTTGTTATGAGAACAAGTTGAAAGAATTTTGTTGTTGGTTCCATTCATCCTGCAATTAAATTTGAAATGAAATTTGGAAACGAGAATGTTTTAAATAGAAAAATTATGTTTTAGAAATTTCTAATGAGATCAAATGAAACCTTTGAACTTCTGGTGAGTGGCAGCAAACAGTACCCAAACCATTTGAATCAATGATTCATCACCATCAATATCACCATTGTGCTAGGGTTCTCTTTATCATCATCATCATCATCATCATCATCATCACTACCACCACGGGCACTTTGTCATCTACCAGTATCACCATTATAAATCATCATTACTTCTACTACTCCTACTGCCACCATTCTCATCATCATCAACACCACCACCACCACAACCACCATCTCTTTATATAATACAAATAATACCTCTTTATATCAATTGTACTCTAGTATTATCAGTCTGTTGTCTGTAGATATTGGTTTCTATTGATTCTGGGAAGTTGGAATATAATATAGTATTGTTATAACATCTCAGCAATGTTGAAGTATGGGTAGGTCAGCAGAAATTACTTTGGAAAACTCCCAACTTAGTGTTGCTGGATGTTCTAAGCACTTTCTCTCCAGAAGTGTACTGTATTTTATAAGTGCTGTTGTTGTAGTTTAGCCCTTGGTTGAGCCTCATCAAATGTTCTGATCATAGATCAGAACATTTTAGCCATATTCAACTTCTTTGTTTTCATTTAAACACATGTATCTTTTTAAGATGGTAAGGTAAGTTTGGCTGCTATTTCTAGTCTTTAAGCAACCATGTAGAGGTTCCTTTGTCCATTTGTATGAGTTATGGTTGCTTGGGTGTTTATGTTAAGTGAGCTGAATGTTTTGGAGTTAACTAATGGTGTTTCAAACTTTAGAAAAGGATGTCTTTGGAGATTTGGATGCATAGATTTAAGAATTTGAAAAATATCCCTTGTTATAATAACTTATATGCAGATGAGACATGGGCCACTATAAAGGAGAAACATTGATTGGCTACAGCACAAAAGCTATGATAGAAAGATTCATGCCAGGAATATCTTTGTGATATCATATCTCAAATGAGGTAATATGAAAATGAAGCAGAGTGAATGATGTGATTGTTGAATACTGAAAGCCCAAGTTTGCAAAGTTTGCAGCCATGAGTAGCATCCAAGAAATTGGAAAAGGTCACTTGGAAGGCCTCTACAACAATGAGAAGATGATTTAGTTAAAGAATTTGGGCCAAGATGGGAAAAAAGGGTGCAATCAAGAAAGAATTGGAAGCACATTGTGACCAGTGGTGTATAAAAACATCTGGCAGCTTGGTTGATACAGTGATAATAATGAGACAGTTGAGTAAAGATATGGTAATTATAATTAAACTTAGCAATTCTTGATGAAACATTAAATTATTCTGCAACCTCCTCATTTACTAAATTAAAAGTATGATGATTTAATTTTTCATTAACCTGAGCTTGCTTTTGGTTCTATGATACAAATTACTTGTTTTAAAGTGATCTAAACTAAAAACTTCCATTAAAATTTCAAGTTTACTGTATTTATTTTTGTGCTTATGTCACACTTCTAATTTAATAGTAAATCTTGTTAAATTTTTTTTTCCTTCACAGTTTTAGCCTTGCCCATGAATGTCATACCCCAATTTTATCTAGCTACAACCATATATAAAATAGTGCGAATTATACTCGCTTGCTGAAGCTGATAAAAACCTACAATGGCTTACATCAGAACTAGGACAAATGCAGGAATGATTGGTCTGAAAATCAGTGTAGGGAAGACCAAAACAATGAACACCAGAATTGATGATTGTCAAACAACAACAATTCTAAAGATCAATTAGCAAAATATGAAGACAGATGACAGATTCACCTATGTGGGGAGCATCCTCAGTAACAATGGCAAAGCTACAGCCATATTCCAATCAGCTTACACACAAAGATTCAGCTCTATAATACCATAGTTCTACCAACAGTTCTCTATATCAATGAGACATGGAGGAGCACTGAGAAAACAACAGAAAGCTAAATGTTTTCCATCAAAGATGCTTGAGGAGGATTCTAAGAACACACTGCAAGACCACATAAGTAATGAAGATGTTCTAAAAAGAGCCAACACAAGATCACTTAGCAAAATCGTCACAGAATGAAAATTGAAACTAGCAGGTCATATACTTTGGTTATCAAAATAACACCATTCTAAAACAGCTTTCAAATGGACACCACCAGCAGGAAATAAATAGAGAGGGAGACCAAAAACTACTTGGCACAGAATATTCATAACCAACATGAAAAAGGCCAATATTGCATAGACAGATGTAGAAAAAAAAAAAAAGAAAAAAAAACCACAGCCAGCAGAAACCAGTGGTGTCAATTTGCTGCCCAATGTGCTCAAGAGCATAGAGAGAGCTGATACTGATACTTGTGTAAATATGGTATGTCTCACACACCAGCTTAAGCATCATCATCATTGTTTAACATCCATGATCCATGTTTGCAAAGTTATTCTACTGAATTTTTCATTATTTTCAAAATTACTTGAAACAAAAGTAGTCTTTCAACAGAAATATGGTAATGCAAGGGTTAATTCTCTTACTTTACACCTACGAATATACATTTCTGTGTGTTTATGTTTTTATTTGATCCCTAATGCTTCAGTAAGTCATGAAGTCTTCAGTTGTAGACTTCCAACAGAATAAAACCTGTCTAAAGTTATTTTGTATACTTATTGTGGAAATAAAGGAATTTGTTTAAAACTAGTATTATTTTCCTTAAAAGATTTTGCATATCTAATATAATTTTGACTTGTTTAATCATGTAAGAAATATGCTCTTTTAATTATCTGTCTAGTAATTCTTCATTGTGATTTGTATTGATTTGTAAGTATATCTTCTTTGATAAAAAGAAGCAATTAGTGTAAGTTATGCCTTTTACCTGAAATTTAAAAAAAGGTTGTTTTTTTTTCAGTTCAAAACTCTAGACTTACCCATTACTAGATTTGTCTATGACCAAACAGGAGGAAAATTGTCCTAAATGTCAATATTTTCTTTTATTAATTCCTTGATTTCATCTCTGTTATCAAGATGTGTAAATAGCAGTAATTTACTACTATATTGCAGGTGTTCATTGTATATAAAACATACTAATGGGGGTAAGAAGAAAAGGAGATTGGGGTGTAGTTGTATTTAGGCTACTTTATCTGTCTATTGTATGTAACAGTTTCAAATGCCAAAGGCAGTTGTAAACTTTGAAAGGGCTTAGAAAGTAAAGTGTGATGATTTCAAACACAAAGGTTAATATTTTTTTTAGGCTTTTACAATCAAAAAGAATCCTGCCAGAAGCCTTTTCTCTAGCAGGTGCAGAAGATCAAGAACTTTTCTGTATCCATATAACATCAGCCAATCAGATGAAGTGTTGTAAAAAGAACTTTTTTATTGACTTCTTAAAAAAAAAAAAATTTTAGGACATTATTGAAGTAGATTGGCATTGTATAAGATCTATTTATTAACTAGATGACATCAGTTGATTTACAACTGCTTTTCCTCGATTTTAATAAAAAAAAGATTCAATTTAATAAAATAAAATATGATTCAGGGATGGGGTAGAATGAAAGGAGGAGGAGGGATGGTCATTTTTTTTGTTTTTTTTTATTTTTTACTTTTGTATATTTAATCATAAAATCTTTGAAAATTATCTGAAATAAGTAATGAAATGTAAATGTGTTGTTATAATAAGATAGCAAAGTAGGATTTGTAAGTTGAAGAAAGAATCCTGAAAGATGGTGACAGTTATGGTGGTAGATAACTGTCTACTGATTGTCTTTCTGGCTTTATTTCATGTGACTTTAAAGTGGTGGTGGTGGTGGTTGTTGTTGATTCTATTTCATTTCTTCTCTGCTCACTTTTTGTGTTCTCTTTCTTTCATTTCTTTCTTTCTTTTCTCTTTAATGATGGCAATTAGAATGATTTCGTTTCCAAGTGTACTGGCTGCTCTATAAACCAGTTGCTTTGTTTCCTTACCATTTGACTCATCTCTTCTATTGCCAACATGCAAAATAGACAGCTGGAGAAAACCCAATAAATACCTGGAAACGATTAAAATAAAATTATAAAAAAAAATATAAATAAAAAAATTAACAAAGTTAAAAGACACAAAAAATCTTGATTCTCTAAGATTTTCTTTGTAGACATGTCCTACCCTGCCCCTCTCTCCTACACTCACACACACACACACACACACACTCACTCTCTTTATATCACACATCTGTACACACTCATACATGCCACATACTTACACAACCTTTTCAGTTAGGCTTTTATAATGTTAGGTGACACTATACACTCACTAATATCTCATTTATACATTCTATAAAGCTTTATACTGACTTCACTGCTTTTTTAAAATTTTATTTTATAAATTTTCTTTTTAATTGTTTTTTCAAGAAATTATATTGGATTGCAGCCTACACTGCCAAAAACACTTAACTAATTGCTGCACTGCCACATGTTGTGTCTACAGATGGCGGCTGCACCTCTTTTACATTAATCACAGCACCACTATCTCTGTGAATAGGACAATGATACAAGTCTTTTTTTTATTACTCTTGCTGCTCAACACCTATTCTTTGTATTGAGTGTTGTCTATCTGACTGACTGCCTGTCTGTCTGGCTGCACCTTGAAAAAAAAAAGTGCAAGAGCAAAGAGAGGTGAATTGTCAACTTTACTGTAATATCATTTCTTTGTGATTTGTAACTTTTAGTTCTTACATTGAAATTTCTTTCCTCTCTGAATAGATCTTTTGTATGACATTCTATTGAGTTGCCTCGATTAGTTTTAGTGGAGTATATTTGTATACTTGTAATTGAATTCAACTGAGATGGTTGGATTGGGGAGCAAAATTTAAGAAATGTTATTAAAACTACTATACCTGTGCTGTGTTAAGAATCCTGGAATCGATATTCGTTAAAACTAAGTTTTGTGTTTTAAGATTTTGCGTTTCAAATCTCTGTATAGATCAACTTGGGACTTGCTTCTGTCCAGGAAAAAAAAAACAGTTGATGGATGAACATGGTCATTGTTTGATGGATGGTTTCTGGTTTGGACTACAAATTCCAATAGAACTGTATGAAAATAGATCTGCAACACTGAAGCAATCTATCCCAAGTGATACATGTCTCTTGTATTTATAATGATAAAGAAACTGAGATGAACACCAGTTCTATAAGTTCACTTGGCTTTAGGATTAAAACCATTTTTTGCTCTGTTAGAAATATATTTTCCCCTTGTGTCATAATGACTATCACTAGTACAGTCTTAGCCTTTTTACTCCACCCCTGTCTGTGTATGTGTGTATAAATATATATATATATTTCCACTTGTACATCTAATTACCTTTTGGACATACACTTTTTTTTATACACTTCTGTATTGACTTTCTCATTGATAATGTCTTTCTCTACATATGCACAAATGTAATTCTTTCCCAAATAAATTGCACTTCATATTCAAGGCTTCAATGAATCTGTAAGGTGTTATCCAGGCACAGAACTATGAGTCCATTGTATCTTAAAGCAGAAACAGCTGTAAGCTAATGAAGTTCATAAGATAATTGTATGTGTGTGTGTGTGTGTGTGTGAGAGAGAGAGAGAGAGAGAGATAAATATCAGAGATGCTTTACAGGAGCTATTCAGTAGTCTTACAAGCTTTTCTTCTGATGGTGATTAACTCATTAGTTTTGAGATTTTGATGATGAGATTGTTTATGTTTTGGAATGATATTGTAGAGGAGGTGTGAGAGGCCAGATCTAGCTGGTTTGAACATAAAATAGATAAAATAAAGCTATCACAGTGTCAGAAACCCTTCTGTATCTTCAGCAGATATCTCAGGGCCATAAATGTTTCACACCTTAACTTGTCTACTCCATTTAATGAGGCAGTGAGGACTGAATTAGCCTTCACCTATGAAAAGATTTCCGTCTGCAGTCTTGTGCCCTTTTCCTCTCTGTCTATTTGTTTGATATTAACAATAATCAAACTTCTAAGCTGTCTACCCTAACTTCACTTAAGAATAGTGAACTACATAGCTAACATTCTCTGATTTGTTCTAAAAAGTTTTAAGTCTAAATTCTGCTGGGAGGCATAACAATTTTCATCCCTTTAAATGGGACAAGAAGATTAATTATATTCTTACCCTGAGATCATAACCTAGAAATTTTTTCTTGTTGTTGTTCAGTACTGTTCCAGGTGACCTTAGATCAAAAGCTTTCCACTCGTGATCAGCTTGTCCATCTTTCACTTTTTGTGTGTAAAGGACTACATTATCTTTGTGCTATACTATTTTTTAAATGGTCATTGAGGAAGATGTGGCTGCTATTTCTAATAGGTCACAGAATAAAGCAATGAAGAGAAAGGTGCAAGAAGAAAAGAGGCAAGATAACTATATGAAATATGTGTGTGCCAAATTCTGCTTAGGTGAACTTTGCCTTTTATCCTTTTGGGGTTAATAAAATGAGTACAGTGGAGCACTGAGTTTGATGTAATCAACCTACCTGTCACCTGAAATTGCTGGCCTTGTGCCAAAATTTGAAGCCAATATTAAAGAAAAGGCAACTAGCTGGCAGAATTGTTGGCATGCCTGACAGAATGCTTCTAGCAATCTATCCTAAAAGACCTAATGTTTGGAAAATAGAAGTACGTATTTTTTATTCAATGTCTGATTTAACCATTTGTAGTTAGAAAATAAAAATCTAACTGCAATAAAATAAAGAAGTTTATTGTCTTTAACATTGACATAGATTTTTCTTTCCAACATATCATAAATGTCTAGTTTACGGTCATTTTCACATATTATAAACATGTAGTTTATGGTCTTATTTACATATCAACAACATGGATTCTTTTTGGTGTGCAACCCTAGAACAAGCACATTTCAAAAGAAAAAGTAAAAAGAAGTTAAAAGAGATGGTGGTATTGAACAAGGATGGAAAGAACTTAACAAACTGAGTCACCAATTGTTCATTTCTAAATTTTTACATCATTATCATTATCATCATCATTTAATAACCACTTTTCTATGCTTGCATGGGTCAAATGGAATTGGTTGAGGTAGATTTTTTTATGGATGGATGCCCTTCCTACCACCAACCCTCACCTGTTTGAAAGCAAGATAATATTTTCCCTTGGCTAGACATGTTTATCATGGAAGAATGGAAACAAACAATCTTGCTTGCATGATTGAGATGATGTACCTTGGGGAAGTGTTGTCTATGGTAGACTTAGGCAAACCAAGCCTTGTAAGTGAATATGGTTCATAGAAAGTACAAAGCCCATCGTATATATATGGTTGTATTTATGTGCATATATAATGTATATATATATGTAATGAATGTACGTGTGTATGTTTTTCTAACTCTTGCCAGAATAGGGAAAACAGGTATAAAAGGAACAATATACACATACATAAATGTGTGTGTAAACCAGTATTGTATCCCATTGTATCAAACATTACTTTGCCATTTGATAAATATTGTTAAACTTAATATTAAACTGAAATAAACACAGAAGTTGATATGATCAACTTCAGAAATTTTAAACCAGTGTTCTAGCATGGCTGCATTTCAGTGACTGAAGCCACTATTTTTACTGATGTAATTCTCTTTTATAATAAACCTCTGTGTTATCACTTTAAAATGTTAAATCTGATAATTCTGAAAAATAAAACATTTCACTCTAAATCTTACATTTAATTTTTTTTTTTTTTGATAGAGAGAAAGTGTGTGTGTGTGAGTGTGTGTGTTCTGCATTATTTATGTTTGGATATGTTAGACTAAAGGCCGATTTGTTTTTGCTTTTTTGTTTGTTTGTTTGTTTGTTGAAGGTGATACTCTCTAAAAGCAGTTTTGGAAATGTGACAAGGCTATGTTCACCAAAGTTCCTATAGTAGTTACATTCTATTTATCAAAGAAATATCACTGCTTATTTTTTTTATTGTTCGAGAGGGGCTTTTTTCTTTTTGCTTAATTTGAATGGAGGATAATATATCTAGAACTAATTGAATTTCATATTTGTATATTTTTTTTCTTAGTTTTGGCTTTCTAAAAATTTGCTGCTGGTCTGACTTTAAGACCACATCCAATTTTGCTAAGTTTAGAATCCAGAAACTAATATCTTTTAAAGTTGTTACTTAATAGTCTCAAACCTTACTCTTTTCCGGCCAGTTCCTCATTAACCTCTGAAGTTTCTTGTAAGCTTATCACTTATTTTTATCTTACATTGATACTGAGAAACATTTATCTTTTCCAGTTATTTCAGGTTTTCATAATCAATTGGTTAAACTTTTAAATACTATTTCTAGTTATTTACTGGCATAGGTGTCTGGTTAAAATGTGTGCTTCCTAACTACATGCTTTTGAATTCAATTCCACTGCATTGTACCTTTGAGTAAATGTCTTCCACCATAGCCCTGGGGCTAACCAAAGCACTGAGTAGATTTGGTTGTAGAAGAAAACTGTAAGAGGCCCGTCATGTGTGGCTTTGTGTCTCCTTGTTTCAACTTCATGTGCTAATTGTAAGTGAGTAGCATCAGTGTCATACGAGCAGCATTCCTTCATTTTTGATCTTCTGTGGAAAGATGTTCAGCCATGGACATGTTCTTAGCTGATTTTTCTTTCCTTTTAATGTTCATCAAACTTATAATAATAATTCATGGAGTGCACACAAGAAAGCAAGAATTTAAAAAATGTATCTATCCATTCTTAATATTTATTGGCAGATTCAAATGTGAATATTTAATTGCTGTTGTTTTTTTTATCATCAGAGAACACTGCTTCCCTTCAGATGATAATGTGTTCATAACACATACAATTTATTGGTGTAAGGGGACTTTAGGACACTGAAGTGTTTTGACATTATTGTATGCCTTCTCGGTTAAACCTTGGATTCTCACTGTTCTGCATGAATTATTATCTGTTTGGTAGACATCAACATGCATCAGTAAATAATTTGTTTGCTGATTTCTATAAACAAGAGACCTGTGCTCTTGTTAGATTCATTGGTGTGGCAGAATAGTTTTGGCTAAGGAGACACACGTCAAGGTCAGGCATGCAGCTTCAATACTTCATTCAAAGTACATCATCATTATCATTATTTCAACATCCACTTTTCCATGCTTGCATAGGTCAGACCAAAGCTTTGTGAGTGGATTTGGTAGACAGAAACTGAAAGAAGCCCGTCATATATGTGTGTGTGTGTGTGTGTGTGTGTGTGTATCTTTGTGTCAGTGTTTATACCCCATTGCCACTTAACAGCTGGTGCTGGTGTGTTGATATCCCTGTTACTTAGCGGTTCAGCAAACTTGAGATCGATTTGTTCAACTAAAACCCTTCAAGGTGATGCTCCAGCATGGCAACAGTCAGATGACTGAATCTAGTAAAATAGTATGTGTGTGTGTGTGTGTATATATATATATAT
>NC_068990.1:70310876-70326169 GCF_001194135.2 Octopus bimaculoides
ATATTATTCCTTTCACTTTATTAATGGGGAAAAAATGTGGATTTCTGGGAGAAAAATCTCTGTCTGTAATATGAAAAGGAAATGAACAAACAATTGACATAAAGCTGTGTGTGTTATTTAGATATAATGCACTCATTAGCATCATTATTTTATGTTTGTTTCCCATGCTGGGTTTAATGGATGATTTGCTCGCTACAATAGATTATATCTTAATATGTATACAGCATGAAAGGTGACTTAAGCTGATAAAACTATATGAAGCTGACTTAGAACATGAGATAAATTGAAGCCTTTGGTTATGCCCCTATGACCCAATGGCTTGTAAGGAATTTCTTCATGTTTGAAGCCAAGTCTTCCTGAAATCATGGCCAGATTGCCTTTTACCATAGATCGGTTCTGTCAGGACTGAACGGGGGATAAACAACTATATAAGCAAAATAATTGGGTGCTTGCTAGAAATGAAAGAATAACAGCAAAAACAAAGTTATTGTTGCATTGTGTTCTTGAGCAAAGCACTTCATTTCATCTTGCTCTGTGATTGTCATCTGACATATGGCACATGGTGCACCTGTACAGGTAATGTCAATTTGATGGAGAGAGTGGACACAAACATTTGATCACTATGTAAAAGTTTGATAGTTGTCATAGACAATTTAGTCTCTCTCTATCACCTTTCAACAGCATTATAAATGAAGAGATATTGGAACAATTTTACAACATAATAAAAATAAGATTTATTTTTTTCTTGATGCTTGGTTTCACAATTCCTGCCATTCAGCTTAGCAGCCGCTGATTAAGTTGTAATTTGGTATTGGAAGGTTAAGGGCTTCCTTGACGCCTGCCAGAGAAACAAGTAGCTATCACCATCGAAGGCATCGAGGTGAAGTGGTGATTCGTTGAGGAGTGAGGAGTTGTCACGTAGAAGGTCTGTGGCTCAACTGCCTAACAAAGTGAAACTCTCTCTTTAAGTACCAGTTTTACTACGCATGTGCACTCGAGGGGCTTCCGGTGGTGAAGTCCGCTGCGCATGCGCAGAATAGTACTTCCTCAATGGCGGCTATAATTTCGTGCCACTACAACTATAAACAAATTATTTGTGTTGTTGTTCGGCAAGAAATTGCTGAACCCTCATATGTTGTCTAACGATGGGAGAGTCCATGATGATATATATGGCTCCCATGCTGGTGACACGTGAAAAGCACCATTTGAGCATGATCGTTGCCAGTGTTGCCTTAATGGCACATGTGCCGGTGGCACGTGAAAAACATTCGACTGGCACCCATGCAGGTAGCATGTAAAAAACACTTTTTGAGCATGGTCGTTAGCAGAACCGCCTGACAGGCCCCCGTGCCGGTGGCATGTAAAAGCACCCACTACACTCTCAGAATGGTTGGCATTAGGAAGGGCATCCACCTGTAGAAACTTTGCCAGGTCAGACTGAGCCTGGTGCAGCCTCTGGCTCATCAGTCCGCAGTCAAACCGTCCAACCCAAGCCAGCATGGAAAGCAGACGTTAAACGATGATGATGATGATGATGATGATATATATATATATATATTTATATCCCACTCCCCCAAAGACATGCTTGAGGAAGTTTTTGGAGCAAGAAGACTAAAAGAGAAAATACTGTCTGTACTAATTATGGAGGGTAGCACTACCAATAAGGTTGAATTAAATGAAAACCCAGTGCCAATGTCAACCACTTATTCTGCTCAAATTCTCATAGACATCACATATATGAATCCCCTTCCATCACCACCACCCACTCACCTCAGCTAGTAATAAACAACCACAATAAGTCTTATCTTCCACATGTCAGCTGGCCAATCAAAACTTCAACAGGAACAACGATGAGTTGATGATGATGTTGTAATGTAATAGTATTTGAGTCATTAGTTACTTAAGACCACTTATACAAACTGGACTGACTCACTCACTGATCATCATCACCTCTCCACACTCCATGGCTTACAAAACAACGCAATTTGCTGGCTTATTTTCTTTCTCTTCTTTTGTTGTTTCAGGTTAATTTCTGTTTGAGATAGCCTAGTGGTGGTATGATTGTTTTGGAAGTGAACTGAGCTTCTTATTGTTATTTGGAAATGTGGTGGATCTTCTTTCAGCTGTTTTAGAAGTGATCATTAAAGAGACACTGCTTGGCAGTATTTAGGAACTTTTTCTCTAAAACCAAACAAACAAACAACAAATATTTCTTTGGTGTCTAAGTAGTTTTAGAACCTAATCACTCTAAATTTAGAGGACCTCATTATCAGGAAAATTATTATTCCTACTCTGAAGCAAAACATTTACACATGCACACTCTGTATGCTTGTCTGACTAACTGTGTATGTGTGTATATGTATATTTGTTATGTACAACCACTTTTCAGTTTCTTTGCTCAGTGTATCGTGGGTACCAACACCTTTTTCATTAACCATAGTTTATGATTCTTCTCTTCAGATCTTCATATCTCATCAGTTTTTCTCCTTTTCCATCACTTCTGATGCCTTATAATCAGGCATAGTTTTTCCCTCTTGTTTACCAGCACAATATTGGGATTCTGATGTTCGATTCCATGATGACATTAGATGACAAAATCCCAAAGTAAATTTGCTCTGTCATTTTCTTACTACTCATGTTTGTACCATTTTCTCACTTTTTCCAATCTAAACTTAGTTCTCTGTGAACCATTCTGACGACATTATCATATCTTCTCTTGCATTCTTTTTGAGCCAATTTGCTGCATTCACTTTAAATACTGTCTCTCCAGTTTTACCACACATTCTACATTTGTCAGATTCTGAGGAATGGTCTTGATGTAGTTGTTCTCAGCACTTTTTTCTTGCTGTACTTATCAAGGTCACATTTTTGTAACCACATCCATCATCATCATCATCGTCATCATTAAGGCCAGCAGGCATAATTGTTAGCATACCACACAAAATTCTTAGTGACATTTTGTCTGTTTTTATGTTCTGATTTCAAATTCCACCATGGTTCACTTTGCCTTTCACTCCTTTTGGGTTGATGAAATATGTACCATTTGAGTTTTGGGGTCAATGCAATCCCCTGATCACTCTCCTAAAATTTCAGGCTTTGTGCCTGTAGTAGAAAGGATTATTATTATTATTATTATTATTATTATAAGGTGGTGAGCTGTCAGAATCATTAGCACACCAGGCAAAATGCTTAGCAGTATTTCGTCTGCCACTATATTTCTGAGTTCAAATTCTGCCAAGATCAACTTTGCCTTTCATCCTTTCGCGGTCGATTGAATAAGTACCAGTTATGCACTGGGGTCAATGTAATCAACTTAATCCCTTCCCCCAAATTTGAGGCCTTGTGCTTCCAGCTGAAAGAATTATTATTGTTATTATAATTATTATCATTAAGGTGAAGAGCTGGCAGAATCGTTAGCATTGTTGGGTGAAATGTTTAGTGGCATTTTATTTGTCTTTACATTCTGAGTTCAAATTCCACCAAGGTCAATTTTGCCTTTCATTCTTTTGGGGGTTGATGAAATAAGTACCAGTCAAGTGATGATGTAATCAACTAGTTCCCCTCCCCCAAATTTCAAGACTTGTACCTATAGTAGAAAGGATTATTATTATTATTCAACATTTGATAGTTTTAGGTAAATTTCTACTGCATCACCTGCTACATCTCTGTGTTGCTGGGAATTGTGCAGCATTGTGTATTCTTTTTTGTCGTTGAGGGAGTGCAAAGTCTTCCTGGTATTGTATTGCATCACTTTATTTTGTTATGGGGGTCTGGTTTCAATCTTTTGTTGTAGTAATGTTTGTGTTGTGTGTGTAATGTGAGTTGTGTTCTTCTATTGGAAATCTGACTTGTAGAATACATGTTGTGGTTGTTTATTTTATTGGATATTTACTGTATGGAGTGTGTCTTATGTTTGTGGATTGCTTAGTTTGGGTTGTATTATCAAATTATTATTATTACTATTGTAAGGCAGCAAGATGGCAGAATTGTTAGCACACTGGGTGAAATGTGTAGCAGCATTTTGTCTATCTCTGTGTTCTGAATTCAAATTTCACCAAAGTTAACTTTGCCTTTTATCTTTTCAGGGTCAATAAAATAAGTACTAGTTTATCACTGGGGTCGATGTAATCAACTTATCTCCTTTCCCAAATTTGCTGGCCTGGTGCCAAAATTTGAAATCATCATCATCATCATTATTATTATTATTTGTAGTAGTAGTATTGGTCTTGTAGTTAGGGTGTTGCATTCACGATCATGAGATTGTGGTTTTAATTCCTATACCAGGTGATGTGTTGTGTTCTTGAATAAAACACTTCATCTGACATTTCTCTGCATGGTACACTGTACACTTATTCAAGCAGCGTTGATTTGATAGAGGGAGTGAGCTAATGTACGGCACATCCATTTGATCATTATAAACAAATCATTTGTGCAAGTTGTTCGACAAAAGCTGAACACTCATGTCACCATCAACAGCAGAGTCCATCATTATTATTTTGATTTAAAGCTTATATTCAGACATGATGATTATGTGTTCATGGTACATTTAAAAAAAGATTAAAGTAATCTGTCTTAATTTGTTGTCATTTTTCCATATTTATCATGTCACCACATTCCACTTGAACTATGTCATCCTGAACTCGGCATTTCAGTTTAAAAAAATTTTTTTAAAACTTTTTTACATCAACCCAGAGTTCAATTGAGCTTAATTTTCTAGTAATTAATGAAATGCTTAGATATTTCAGATGAGTTGTTCTCAATAAGATTTTAATTTTTTAATTATTGACATCATCTTTAAGGATGAAAGCATGTTTAACATCTTTGATACCAGCCCACCAGAGACCACCACTCTTGATTCTGTGATGCAAACTTTCAATTTAACATGATTTGAATATAAATCTTCTATCAAATCTCTATGTTAATTTATCTTCAGTCACCAGCTTAATAACGACAAAGTTATTTTTCTAAATTCCTCAATATGGCGGTGCCCCAGCATGGCCACAGCTCATGAGCTGAAACTAGATAAAATGAAAATGAAAAAATATTTTCATAAGTAATTGAAACAAAGGTAGTGTATTTCAATGGTAATATGGTAACAAAATGGTTGATATATACAATCACTTTATGTTCCAGTTAGTTTGATCCATGATTGACATCTGGGTTATAAGAACTTATTTGCTATTGGTTTAAAAATACAAGTTCCCACTCAATTTCACTTTGACATTATGTATACATGATGATGACAACATGATGAAGATCAGAAATTAAACCAGAATACTGTTGCTGTTCCTTAGCTGAGCAGACCAATCAGCTGTGACTATCCATCTTTTATATATCTGGCTATAAGCAAAAGTATGACTGTGTGGTTGAGAAGTTTGCTTCTCAACCATATAGTCTTGGTTTCAGTTCTATTGCATAGCTTCTTCTACTATAGCCCAGTTAAACAAAACCTTGTGAATGGATTTAGTTGTCAGAAGCTGAAACCTGACATGCAGTAACCAGAAGCTGAAAAAAACCTGACATGCATGTGTGTGTGTGTGTGTGTGTGTGTGTGTGTGTGTACCCTTGTCTTGACATCATGTGATGGCTGTAAATGAGCATCACCATCATAGAAGCAATGTTGTTCATTCCCAATTTTCCATGAAAAACATGTCTGGACTTAGAAAAAGAAATATTACCTTACTTGGAAACAAGTAGTGATTGGTGATAGGAAGGGCATTCTACTCTAGAAAAATCTGCTTCCAGAAATTCTCTTTGACCATTGCAAGCATAGAAAAATGAGTGTTAGATAATGATGATGATAGGCTACATTCTCCAATGTGTTCTTCATTTTTTAAGACATTAAGGGTGTAATTTGAGGAAGCTTTGGTTGTTATTTTGTGCAGGTTGGGTGACCACATTGAGAGCCCTGTAAGCATAGCTTTGTTGTTTACTGAGTGAAATGTACTTTATGTAAATTAAACATATTTTTCTTTTTCATCTCTATTGTTCAAAAGTTTATTAATTAATTTTTTGGTAAGTTCATAAGTAAAGTTACTGGTTTCAATTATTTTCAAACATCAACCAATGACATGTTGAAGCTTCTTGTTGAGCAAAGTATATTTGGGTTGAATTTAGAGGAACTGTAAACACTTTTATTGCTTAAGAAGAAAGAAAATAATATTATTTCACATCTGGGTACATTCATTTACTATCGTTGAAGATTGAACTCAGTTCAACTTCTCTGTTTTCAAATACAACATTCTTCTTTGAGTTTAAAAGTGGCTGGTGGTGATGATGCTGACATCATGCATCATACTGTCTAAAAATAGTGTTGTTACATCTGTTAAACAGTAGAATCTAGTTCTTGTAAATTTGTGTTGCTGAAGACAGGAAACTCTTTGGTACAGCTTGAACAATTTATTCCTCAAGGAGCATCGTGAAAAGGAGTAGAATCATTCTAAATCATTTCCTGCTACATACATGCTCTTACATACTCACACAGGCACGTGTACAAATGTATGCCCATTCACACACATATTCACACACACACACACACACACATTCCCATACATATTCACACATACATTCACATGTTCACTAATAGCTATTCCTAAATATAGACTAATACACATTCCTATAGAGAAAAATGCTAAGAAAATTGAAGAGAAAGTATGAATGAGAGAATAATGATGACGATGAGAAGGAGAAAGAGGAAAAATAGAAAAGAGAGAGGGAGAGAGTCAGATGAGAGAGAGAGTAAATGAGATAGAAATGAAGAAATAGTGAAAGGGAAGCAGAGAGACAATCAGACAGATAGATACTGTTTTTTGCTTGGACCATTTCACCATTTTTTTGTAAAATGAGAATCCAACACATTTTAGCTTAATCCTTATTTCCTCCTTCACATGTGTGTGTACATGCACGCACACACACACACACACACACACACACACACATACACGCACACACACACATATACACGCACACACACACACACATACACACACATATACACACGCACACACACACACGCACGCACACACACACACACACACACACACACACACACACACTCTCTCTCTCTCACTCACTCAAATATACCGTATCTTACTCTCTGCTGCTATGGGCTGTCATGACTGTCATAATCAGTTATTTCGTCACCATCTTCAAGACAGCCCTTTCAAGATGCTGGTGTACATGATAATGAAACATGTTTACATGAACATGTGGGGCTGGTCCCACCAAAAAATACAGGAAATTTTAACTGAACATTCACTCTCAGTACTGTCATGTGGCAAGGTTTTCTTTAGGCTTTTCTGCCCTTAATCCTTGATTTTAACACTGCTGCAGGTCTGTGGTTTAACTATGCAACACAGGAGGATTTAACTCTATGAGGCATGACTTACTTATATAAACTAATACAAAAAAAAAAAAAAACCCAAACAGAATAAATAACTTATTTATGGACTCATTAATTATGGACTATTGTTTTGTTATGAAAGGTACACACCCATACATATGCATACCCATACACAAACACATACACACATACCCGCACACACCAGCCACATATACCTATAAGATAATTCTCTTTAATCTCTTCCCTGTAATTCAAGTAACCACTTGAGATATGTAGGGTGTGTGGGTATAAATGTATGCATGTGTGTGTGTGCATGCACACATGTATGTGTGTGTATGCATGTGTGTGTGGGTGTGTGTGCATGTGTAAGTGGATGTTTGTGCAAGTGTATGTAGATGAGTGTGAGTGTATGTGGATGTGTGAGTGTTTGTGTGAGTGGATATGGATGTGTGTGTGTGTGAGGGTATATAAATGAGTGTGTTAATATATGTCTGGTGCTGTAAGAGGTAGTTTCTTATAGTGGGGTTAGGGTGTGTCTTAGTTCCTCAAACGTTGGTAACATTTTCACAAAGTGTCTCTCATTGGCCATAGTATGATCTCATTACAAAATGTCTTCTGGCATGAGAACAGATATTTTCATTGAAGAACTGGCACACAGCAAAACTTGGTTTCTCTAGGTTGCTTTCTTTGACTGTGTGCATGAGTGTGTGTGTGTGTGTGTGTTTTGGGAGGAGGGATGGTGACGTACTGGGATTTTAGACTTGAGCAAGACATTTGTTCCCTGAACACATAAATACACACATGCATACATTCTCATTAACACTTACACCAATACCACCATCTATATATATATATATACATATATATATATATATATATATATATGTATATATATTTATATATTTATATGCATACATATACACAGAGAGAGAGACTATAAGTGTTGATACTGCTTTTATAAATACGTGTATTAACAAACATATACACACATGCTACACATGCACCATTGCTGTTGCATAACCACTACCACTTCTTTCAGCTTACACAAAAAAACAAACCTTGACATAATACACACACACACACACATCACTTAGCTCCATTCATACACACCTAAACAATACCACATGTAAATCCCCATGGAATTTAAAAGTACATATCTCTACCTACCTTTCCTTCTTTCAAAATATTTAACAGTTTTAAAAAAAAGATAAGTAGTGATGGAAGGTGTTCTTTGGCCCCTGGACTACCTACCCTATTCGAGCAGGTTGAAATCAGAAATGTGATCAGACATGAGCATCATATTTTTATTTTCCATATATATTTTATCCAGTAGTATACTACTATTACTACTACTACTACTACTACTAATAATAATAATAATGATGATGATGATGATGCTTTATTGTTGGCATAAGGCCACTGATATTTAGGGAGGACAAAACTGATGTTAAGGACACCAAGTACTTTACTGATAATTAATTTATCAAAGCTGGGAAGGACAAAAGATTAAACTCTGAAATTTGAAATCAGAATGTGAAGAATAGAGGAATTTAACAAAATACTGTAAGATGTTTCATGAAGAAATTACTGGCAGACTTTCATTTCTGGCACAACAACAATAGTTTCAAATTTTGGTTCAAGGTCAGCAATTTTGAGGGAGGGGGATAATCCAATTACGTTGAGTCCAGTGTACAACTGGTACTTATTTTATCGACCCTGGTAGAACTTGAACTAAGAACATAAAGATGGACAAAATGCCACTAACAATTCTGCCAGCTCACTGCCCCCTCCTTTGCCTTCTTCTTGATGATGATTCAAATTTTGGCACAGGGTCTGCAGTTTTGAGGGGGAGGGGACTAACCAATACCATCAACCCAAATACTTAGCTGGTATTTTATTTTATCAACCCTGAAAGAATAAAAGGCAAAGTTGACCTCTGCCAGATTTGAACTTGGAGTGTTGAGACCTTGAATAAATATCACAAAACACTTCTTCTGATATTCTGATGATTCTGCCAGCTCACCGCCTTTAATAATGGTTCCTGATTTAGGCACAGGGCCAACAATTTTGAGGGGTGGGGTTAAGTCAGTACTATCAACTCCATCCAGTACTTGACTGATACTTTATTTTATTGATTCTCGAGGAAAGTTAAGGCAAAGTTGACCTTGACCAGATTTGAACTCAGAATGTTAAGAGTGAAAACAAGGCTTTTGTTCAAAGGCATTTGTTCAAAACATTGTCAATTTCTTCAAAACTCTGTCAATTCTGATAATCCACTACCATGATAACTATGGTAGTAGTAATATTAAGAAGAAGAATGGTAATAGTAATAATAATAATCTTATCTACTGTGGGCCCAAGGCTTGAAATTTGTTGGGGTGGAGCCTAGTCAATTGCATCAGCCCCACTCAGTGATCAACAGATACTTATTTCATTGGCTCCAAAAGGATGAAAAGCAAAGTTGGCCTCCACAGGATTTAATGGTAATGACAATTGTAATCCTTTCTACAATAGGCACAAAGCCTGAAATCTGTTGGGAGCGGGGCTACTTGATTACATTGACCCCAGTTCTCATCTGGTATTTATTTCATCAACCCTGAAAGGATGAAAGCAAAGTTGACCTTGGTAGCATTTGAACTCAGAGTGTAAAGGCAGATGAAATGTTGTTAAAGTTGACAGCCACAAAAGTACCATCAGCTGGGCCTGTCCAAAATACATATGGTTTGATGAAACAATTTTGCTTGCACTTGTTCTGTGTTTGAACATTTGCTGACTAATGGAATTTTGTTGAACAACTATTGAAGTATTTAGGACAGACCTATCAGCTAAGTCTGTCAACCCTTTTCTTTATTTTTGGCTCTGTTCATTCTTTTTCCACAAATTCTATATTTTTATTAACAAGTAAAGTTAATCGCCACAGCAATAAGGCTGTTCAATGTTACTACTAGTTCAACCCCAGGCAAATCTTCTGCTAGCTGGTTATAGATGTACCCTGCACCCTGTACATATATATTGTCAGCAGGGGAACGAACCCCTACCATCCTTCAGCATATGGGATCACGAGACTGATTTGGTTTTGAGCTAGTTTGGTCATCCTTAGTTGTGAACACTTGGTCGCCAGAGAGATGGCCAGAGTCCACTCCAGCATATATTTTTATTGTTTCTAAGCCTTAATATTTTTGTAGCTGGGAGGCAGGGATTCATGACATATACCATGACCAAAGGGATTTGGTGCATGAAATTAAGTTGTTAATGATTACTGAAAGTGCTGTGCCTGTTTCAAGAAACAATCATCCATTCCATCTACATCAAATTCACAGACGAAAATCACCTCTTGTGTTTACCTTTTTATTTTTATTTGATCTTTTTTCATTTTTTGATAATGAGCAATTCAAATACCTCATAGAGCAAATAGGTTTTTTTCTCTTTTTTAACATAATGCTTCATTTAAAGAAAGAAAAAATATAAATATTTGATTTGGCGAGAATCACTCACACAATCTTCTAATACCTAGCAGCTATGATGAAGATAAGGAATTAAAATACCTCAGGAGATTAAGCAAATGATAAAACTGTCTCTGAAAGGTTTGGCAGTGCCAAATTCATCAAGATGCCACAAAGAAAGTTTAAACCTTTTATTACTATATTTCTGTTGAAATACATTGCCTTTGTTTCAATTAATTTTGAAAACAATGACAATTTTATTAAAATAATTGTCATTTTTAATCTGGTATTTGGAACATAAATTGACATAAAATTGACATAGAACTTGATTCGCTTTAAAACAGCTAGCTTGCAACATACAATGAGGAGTAATATTTATCCTTACTACAATGTGAATGTTCTCTTAGAACAAACTACACTGCGGTAGATACCATGAGAAAAACTTACATATTGGCATTTTGGTACAAAATGCAAGCTTGTTTATATTGCTAGCAGGAAGATATATCTCCACCACCTCCTGTGCTGAGACCATGAGATCATGTGATTTGAACTTTTCTTAGTCTTGTCAATGACAGACACTTAGCTGCTAGAGATAGCAGCAGCTCAGTGATATATAGAAAAACAGTGCCAGAACAGGTGCTGGTGCTGCAATTAGCTAGTGAGCTTGTTAAAAGCTAGGGATGGTCTGGGTTGGTATCATTTCAATCAAGCCCTTGCTTAAGACCAAATTTCCCATAATTCCCTATTAAGAAGTCATTTTCCCTCTAAGGTAGCCTCATGATCCACAAATATCAAAATTTCCCTACCATATGGAATATGTTTTGTGTGTATGATAAAATTAAGGATATGAAATTAAACACAAACATGACTCCAGCATGTTTTTGCTTATAATTAATGTATTTATTACTAAATTACCACTGATATACTGGCTTCATGCAATCCTGATTCAGCTCACTCATTTCTAAAAATAATTTATCTTTTTCCTATGTAAAAAAAACTATTGCCTGTTGATGAAACAATTGTCATAGTCACGCAGTTATCACCATAGACACCAGCCTTATCATCATCATCATCATCATAGGCACTATCAGCATCAGCATTATATGATTGATTTCTAATTATGGCATTTTGGCACAAAACAAATTTTAGGTTTTAATCCTGTACTTACCTTTTATCTCTCTTTTGTTTCAATCTGCAGACTGCAATCATGCTGGGGTACTGCCTTGAGGAACTTTAGTCAAACTTACAGACCTTAATACATATTATTTTTCTGTAAAGTCTGGTATTTGTTCTATCAGTCACTTTTGCTGAACTGCTAAGTGACAGGGACATACACAGTTGTCAAGTGGTAGTGGGGGACAAACACATATGCAAACACACACATACACACATACACACACACATAAATATATGACAGGCTTCTTTTAGTTTCTGTCTGCCAATTCCACTAGCAAGGTTTTGGTCAACTTGAGGCTATTGTAGAAAACACTTGCTCAAGGTGCCATACAGTGGGAGTGAACCCAGAAACATGTGGTTGGGAAGCAAACCTCTTACCACACTGCCATGCATGCACCTACGATCAGTATTTATTTTACTGACTCATGATAGATAAAAGTTGAAGTCAGTCTATGTGGGAATTGAACTGAGAAAGTAAAGGGACTAAACTAAATACCACTAGTCATTTTTTCTAATGCTGTATTAATTCCACCAGTCACAGCCCTGATAATTAACAGTGATTTGAAACACAGGCACATATGTAGGTGAGGTATGGTTGATTGTATTGACCCCAGCTCTTGACTAATAGTTATTTTTATTGAGCCCTGCCACTCCAACAATGAAAGGCAATGTTGGCCTCTTCAGGATTTGAACTCAGGATATAAAGGACTCACAACATCCTCCCAAGTTATTTTACCCAGTGTTCTACTGATTCCACCACTTCACCATCCCATCCTCCACCACCACCATCATCATCCTTATTAAATATATCTACCCTTTTGTATTAACCTTACACTTTCTTATAAAACTTTCTTATCTCTGTCTTCCAATCTCCCCCGCCCCACTGTTACTATCTTGTTACATCAACTGGCATTTATTGATTTATTGCAGGAATTAATTAAAAAAAAAAATTGGGGCTTTTTTCAGTCTTTTGATATCTGCTGTAAGTGTGTCATATTTATCTATTACGTAGAAAGATGAGGAAAATTGGTAGGAGGAGATGAAAGCTAAAGAAAGGAAGAGATGTCAGTCTGTTAGGTTGGATGAGAGTAATTGTCTCATTAACTGGCACCAACCATATGCTGGCAGCTTTTAACAACAACAACAACAACAACATCGACAATAATAATAACAATAATAATAGTGATGATGATGATGGTGCTTATGTTTGAAATCCTTGCTTATCATTTTGTCTGCAGCAATGGTTTCATTTCGTAATCAACTTTAAAATTCTTATATGCCTTGGCACTTGCACACATGTGCACACACACATGCACACATACTGCAATCTTACATTTCATACACATACTTGAGCAGTACAATATTATAATTTATACATACACACTCTATAATCTTTCAGTTTATATATATATATATATATATATATATATATATATATATATATATATATATATATACATACACACTAGGCTTACACAAGCAATCTACGCACACGCACAATACAATTTATACACACACACACTGTATTTATCCACATATGATATTGTCTTGCACATTATACACACACACATACACTTCTGCATCATATGTACACAGAAATTATTATATACATACATGTATTACTGCATCACTTGACTGAGACACATGCACACAACATATGACTGTTTCAGTTTTGTTTTTAAAAATATTTATTTTACATTTTAACATAAAGATTTTTTTTGTCTAAGCCTTATGTTATCAACTCACCCAAGACTGCTCCTGGTTATATGACACAAACTTCATGTTTTAAAGTGATCTAAATCAAAACCCATCAAAATTTCATGTTAATTTTGTTCTAAACACCAGCTTAATAAAGACTGTTATTTTACCAAATTCTCTATTATTTTCAAAATAAATTGAAGCAAAGGAACCTTACTTCAGCTGAAATATGGTGACAAAAGGGTTAATTTTCTTGAATACCTTCATAAGTAAGAAAGAAAGTAAAGGGTGTTTCCAAAACCTTTCCAGTTCTCTTTTTTATGGAAAGATTCTTGAACATTCCATTCCTCATCTAATTTGTGGTATGTTTTGTCAAACCCCTCATAAATTTGCTGCAGCTATATGCTATGTGTGTGTGAGTGTGTGTGTGTGTGTGTATCATATTTATATGAATTGTTTTTGATGTTCTGATTATGTCAAATCTCCGGAAAGTACGAAAGGAATTTTTCTTACCACAATTCCTTATATATCCAAACTAGTTATGTTTCTAAAATGGCATATTCCATTTTTGCTGTTTGTTATTATTGTTGTTGTTGTTATTGCTATTGTCTTCAAATATATTTTTGGCTCCCTCCTATAATCTAACCTTTTCTTTTTTATCTTTTACTCTCCTAATTTGCAAAGTTACTCTCTCTCTCTCTCTCTCTCTCACACACACACACACATGCACATACCTACACATATGGGCACTATTTTCAAGTGAAATTTTGTGAAAGTAATAATAAAACTGAATGATATAGACTTTAGGGTTAGGCATAATTTTTCTACAATTTTCTGCTTAATTTTTGCGCAGTCATCATCATCATCATCATCATCATCATCACTGTGTTTTTCTAACCATTAATGCTGTTCTTATCTGTATCACACTCATTATTATTAATTTTTCTTGGAATCTGTTAATTCATGGAATGCAATTCATATTTCCAGTTCTTCTCATCATCTCTTTTCTCTCCATTTTCTGTTTATTTTACATTCGTTTATTTTATATTTTTTGTCATTTTTCTTTATGATTGTTTCTTCTTGTACAATTTTCTCATTTTTTTTTTTCTTATATTCTCCTTTGTTTTCTTTCCTATTCAAAACATTTTTGTGTCTGTCTGTCTTTCATTCTTCCTTGCTTTCTTTCTGGTGGTTTTTGTCTTTGGTAACAATCCTCGCCTCTACCCGTCATCATCGTTATCATCATCTCACCGATGCGCTATTATCATTGTTTTCAACAATAGTTTTTCCTGTAAAAGACGCCAATCTATTTACATTATTCCTTGAAATATCATTTCCCAATAATCATCATGATGTTTGTTTTTCTTTTTTCTTTTCCTTTTATCATTGAAACCTACCTTTAGTAGTTTTCATATTGAAATATTTGTTTTCTCTCTTCCTCTCCTTTATTATTTCACCAAGAGCAGTGGGGAGGGTTCAAACCTCATCCACCAACCATTCATGTTGTTACTGTAATGTTTTACGCAATAGCAACTTTATTATTCTAGCCAGTTTATAGAATTTGGTTTCTGCTTATAAATTCTAAGGAAATCCTCTTAATTCTCTCTCACTCTCACTCTCTCTCTCTCTCTCTC
>NC_068990.1:70326194-70334415 GCF_001194135.2 Octopus bimaculoides
TACATTTTTAAACTCTGCACTATGCTTTTTAATATTTTTTGTTATTTAAATTAGCAAGAATAAATTTGTTCTCTATATATATATGTGTGTGTATGTATGTATTCCCTTTGTCTACCATATACACACAGACATGTGCACACAAATAGTGAAAGACAGTATATAAAAGAAAGCAAAATGGGATAAATGCATGATTGGGATAATTAGTTTGATGAGTTCAAAGAAGTGGAAAGAGTTAATTGTGATGTTTTGGACATTATCCTTCATTGGAATAATTTATAGACTGCTAAGGAAGCATAAAAACCAAGGAAAAATAGAAAAAAAAATCTAAAAGAAGAAATTCTGGTGAAAATGTAGACACCAATGCTGGCCTGCACAATTGTTGTTCACTGAAGTGTGCTAGTGGCCCGTAAATAGCACCATTTGAGCGTGATCATCACCAGTGTCACCTTACTGGCACTTGTGCCGATGGTGCGTTAGAAAATCATTCATGCGAGATCGTTGCCAGTGCCACTGGACTGGCTCCTGTGCAGGTGGCACATAAAAGACACCATTTTGAACGTCGCCGTTGCCAGTACCGTGTGACTGGCCCTCGTGCCGGTGGCACGTAAAAGCACCCACTACACTCTTGGAGTGGTTGGCATTAGGAAGGGCATCTAGTTGTAGAAATTCTGCTAGATCAGATTGTATGTATATTTAAATGTACATATATATATATATATATTCATATATCTATGTACTTCATCGTCATTCTGTTTTCTATTCAGTCTCTTTACCAACAACTGACATGAATTTGTTAGCACTATCTCTGTTCCTCAAGTTCCTCTCCTACCACATTTTTTTGTGTTTGTGTTTTGAAGTGTGAAAATTTTATCTGTAATTGTATTACGCTTGTCATTTGTGAATAGCTGAATGCCCACTTCTCCAGGAGGTGGATGGGTCATCATGGTCCCCATGAATGGCTAGCCAGGAGTACTGACTTAACACCCCGTGACTTCTTTCTTTGGGGTTCATTAAAGGAACAAGTCTATTGTACCAAACCAAAGACTTTGCAAGAACTAAGAGGGGAAAATACAAGAAGTTATGTCTTCCATCCCACAAAAGTTCTTGGTGAAGTCAGTTGATGTAATTCCTCAGCGACTCAAGAAGCTGGTAGTGACATCTGGAGCCCATATCGAATTTTGTATAAAACCTCATACTAAAAGCTTTCCTCTCATATCTGTTTTTTTTTTTTTTTGTAAAAATTTCAACCAATAAATAATTTATAAGTATTTTAAAATAGGGAGTTACTTTTCAATCACCCTGTAGTTTTTCAGAGGGTACCGAAAACCTTTTAGTGCTACTGTCATGATAAAATGCACTCAGTGCACTCGGTATAGTGGTTAGTGAATAATTGGATGGTTTGACAGGGTCCAGTGGGTCCAAGGATCGCATCATGCTCCACTGTCTGCTTTGATTTCTACAGCTTGATGCCCTTCTTGATGACAACCATTTTATATGTACTGGATGCTGTTTTCATGCCTCCAGCCAGCACTAGTGAAGTTGCCATGCAATCTGCAAGACTTCAAACCCTAAGTGGGAAGTTTTACTCAAGGAAATGAGAGATTAAAGTTTGTGAGAAGGGATCAGAGTAGAACAGGTTTCTTGTTACAGAAAAGCTACATGACTACTTACATTTTAGAAGAGAGAGTGAGAGTAACCAGGTGGAGATAGAAAGCAATGAAAATAACAATGATAAGGTGTCCAGATATGAAGTGAATCGAAATGAGTAGGTAGGAACAGAGGAAGCAGAGGTGTGGTGGATGGAGGTTGCCAGAATATATGGAGAGTGAGATATGGGTAAGGGAGATTATTTAGGGATGCATGAGTTGGGGGAGGTAGGGTAAGTGGGACATCACTGGCAGTGCAGGGAAGAGAAGGGGGAGGAGGAACAGAATAGTAATGATGGTACAGTAGACAGGAAGGAAGAGAGAGAGAGAGAGGACATGTGGTTGAGTAGGTTACAAAAGTAGCTTCAAAAAGAGAGGCACAATGCCTGTCTGTCTGTCTGTCTGCTTGCATGTATGTATGTGAGTATGTATGTATATAAAGTGTATCACTCATGTTATCAGAGAAGTTACTTTGTGATATTCGAGGGGTTGCAAGGCAATTAGTATGTCTGATGCCTGTTAATACTCAGTTTATAAAGCTATAAATTAATATTTAATAGAAGTCCATGTAGAAGGAGGGGAAAAAGTGTTCTGCTATGAAAGATTGGAAAATTGCATTTGAGCCATGATGTAGAACCTATTTTAAAAAGGACAGAAAAGAATGTGTAATTAGTGTTAAAAAGCATCTGGTGAAACATCTGGACTAACTGCCAACCTTCTCCACAACTACTATCTACTTCATTATTAATAGTAATTATTATTTTTAAAGAATCATAAAGTAACAAATGGGTGTAGAATTGTGTAGCCATTTGAAAGGACTGCAGTATATGACTGGTACATATGTTATAAGCTCCAGAGAGACAGAAGGTGAATGTGATCCAGTATTTATCATATTGACTCTAAATGGATGAACAGCATTAGGATTTGAAGTCAGAATGTCAAGGGATATAACTAAAAACTGCAAGGCATTTAATCTGGCACTGTACTGGTTCTGCTATCTCACTGTCCTTACATCTATTGATGATGATGATGGTGGTGGTGGTGGTAGTGGCGGTGGCTGTCGTCGTCGTCCTTTCTACTGAAGGTGTAAGGCCTGAAATTTGGTGGGGAGGGGACTAGTCGATCACATTGATCGCAGTGTTTCACTGGTACTTAATTTATCAACCCCAGAAGGATGAGAGGCAAAGTCGACCTCAGCGGAATTTGAACTCAGAACATAGCAATGGGTGAAACACCACTATATATTTCATCCAACATACTAATGATTCTGCCAGCTCACTGCCTTAATAATAATGATAATAATAATAATAATAATAATAATAATTAATGCTCTGTTGCAGTACCAAGCAGTAGCTCTCATGGCTTCTGATCTTAACTCATCGGAAGTGTAAACACAAACATTTTCTATCTTGATGTAAAAGATGTGCTACAGCAGATATTCTGCTCAGTACCACAGATTTGTTTGTCAGTTGTTTAACCTTAACCAGTTGAGCATGTCTCTTAGTGGTTGATGATATTGAATGCCTACCCACTCTCATCCAGCATATTGAACAATGCCACTACTCACATAGCAAGGTGACTGTCAAACTTTTCTCTGGTGAGAACTATGTCAGCAGCCTATAATTATTCCTAAATAATTATAATATTCCTAAAAACAACCAGTCCTGATCTCTCAAGAACTAAAATGAAAAGAAAGGGAACTAAAGATATAATAAACCACTGTCCATATTCTAAACTTCTTGATGGTCTTACTAGCAACTTCATACTTACAAACAACCCTTTGACTACATGGTTGACATGTTTCTCACAAACCATTTGTCTAAATCAAGAGTTAGCAGAGTAAGTGCCTGGTGATGGTGGTGGTGGTGGGGGAAGTGTCTATGTAGCTGTCTAAGTGGGGTCTATAAACACTTGAAATGAATATTAAAGGTGCTGAATCATTAGCAAACTATTTTTCCAATTTGAATAAGAATCAATTCAAAAAGGTCTGTCTGAAATACAATATGGAAATTCAAAATACCTTAGACGATATCATGTTGACATACACCTAGTAAATATACAATGCCAGTTGGCCAAAGAATTATGAATAAGCACTCACTTTTCTTGAAGACAATGTAATAGAAACACTCATTGATAGGGTGTATTTATTATCTGTTTACAGTAAAGTAGTTTTAGTTATCAGACAATTTTGAATTTACTCTAATTTCTTGCCACATATCGATACAGCAACTAAGCACATTTCACATTAAATATTCCAACTACATTAATATAATAGAACTGAATTTTGGCTGTTCTTCATGAATTTTGTTAAATATTCTCATTAAACTTCTTTGAATATTTTTTTTATTAAAAAGTAGTAATAACATAAAAGAATGAAGGAATTATTATCTTTAAATCAAGACATTAAATTTTACTTTAGAAATTTACATGATGGGAGTTAACAAGTTATCAATAATTCCATGAAGTGGTCAAATGATATAAGAAGTTGTTTGAGCAATAATCTAGTTTCCTAATCATATTTGAAACTTCAGAGCCTCATCAATATATGCATAATCAAGTGACTTGCTCTCAGTTACGTTTCTTCAATGGCAATATAGCTTTTGTGGTCCATGCCTTAGAACAAGCCAAACTTGATTTATCCAAGCTAACCTTATCCTTTGCTAACTCTCTCTTACTTTCAGCACTTAGTTTGAGGCCTCTCCATATGCCTCTTCTCCAGTACCTCTCTTTGTCTGTCAAGAAGATGATAAGACCAGTATAACATTTGGAGTAGCACCATTGAAATTGCCATTTATGGCTGATGGTATTGCTGTTATCATTGGTTGTTTTACTTCTCCATTATATAAGAGTGTGCATGCATGTGTATTTGTATTTGTGTGTGTGTGTGTGTGTGTGTGTGTTAGTACATGTACACATACATACTCATTAGTTTAAAGTTGAATTTTCACTGTCACTCTTTCTAGTTTCTTGTTACCTTGCATGTTCTACAAACTTGAACAAACAAATGTATTTTCTTTCATTTGTACATACAAATACATACATACATACATGCATACATGTGTGTGTTTGTGTATACACACATACATATATGTATGTGTATAAATATATATGTACACACATGTATGCACATGCGCATACATACACAATGATTAAGAGAGAATATTTATAGGTTATCTTGTGACAATCTAGAGGTTAGTCCTAATTCTGTCTTGATTCCAATCCTTTTATCCTTGTAGAATGGTTTCAAAGACAGCATATGAGAAGAAAACAGAAGAAAATTAGGAAAAATTGGTTTCTAAAGGCAGCTTCCACTCAAAAATTATTGTTGCTGTTGCTTCTTCTCAATCTTTCTTTCTCATCTGAGGTTATGTGTGTGTATTTGTATGTGTGTGTTTGACAAGAATTGTAATGTTTTGGTTTGTTTTGCAAGTGAAATAAAAATGGTATAAAATAGAAATAAAGTTAATAAAACAAATGAGATATTAAATTAAAATTTAATTTAAAAACTTTCAAATCAAAAAGTTGCATCCCAAAAGGATGAACGAAGAATAACAGAAGCAAGAAGAAACAAATACAAAATCAGTATAAATAATGATGATGATGATGACCAAAACATAAAACAAGCAAAAAATTAGGTAAAAACCAATATCACAGAAAATCAAATATAGTCAGCAAACAAATGGAAACAAGAAAAACAAATAATAAAATAATCAAACAACTGTAGCAACAAAAACCAAATTAAAAATACGACTAAAACAGTATCAAAAGTGAAGTATAAATCTTCCATTCTCTGTTGTAAAAAAAAATAAAATTGTTTCAGATTTTGATAGAAGGTTAATTATGTTGAGGAGAGAGGGGTTTAGTACTATTGACCCCAGTACAAGACTGGTACTTTATTTTATTGATCCTGGAGAGAGAGAGAGAGAGAGAGAGAGAGAGAGAGAGAGAGAGATGAAAGAATGAAAGGTAAAGTTGACTTCCGTTAGATTTGAACTCAGATCATAAAGAGCCAGAACAAATACCAAAAGGTATATTGTCTGATATTTCAATGATTCTGCTAATCCAGCACCCTTATAATAATGATAATAATAATAATAATAATAATAATAGTCCTTTCTACTATTGGCACAAGGCCTGAAATTCTGGAGGAGAGGACTAGTCAATTACATCACTCCCAGTGTTTCAGTGGTACTTAATTTATCGACCCCAAAAGGATGAATGGCGAAGTCAACTTTGGCAGAATTTTTAACTCAGAACATAGCGATAAAGCATTTTATCCAGCATGCTAACGATTCTGCCAGCTCACCATCTTCACAAACGATTCTGTCAGCTCGCCATTTTTGCTAACAATTCTGCCAGCTAATCATCATCATCATCATCGTCATCATCATCATCATCATCCTTTCTGCTGTAGGCCCAAGGCCTGAAATTTGGTGCTGAAAGGATGAAAGGCAAAGTCAACTGTGATGGAATTTGAACTTCAAATGTAAAGTCGGATGAAATGCTACTAAGCATTTTGCCTGACATGCTAACAATTCTGCCAGCTTGACACCTTAATAATGATAATTCTTTCTAGTATAGATAGAAAGCCTAAAATTTGTGGGGAGGGAGCTAGTCAAGAGGGCTTCCTTTAGATTAATAATCCTTCTATAGGCACAAGGCCTGAGATTTTAGGGGAAGGGGCTAGTCAATTGCAGTGACCTAGTACTTGACTGGTACTTATTTCATTGACTCTAAAAGGATGAAGTCAACCTCAGTGGAGTTTGAACTCCGATCATAAAGATCCAAAATAAATGCTGCAAAGCACTTTGTCCAGTGTGCTAATGATTCTGCCAGTTTGCTGCCTTTATTCTAATAATTGTTTCTTCTATATGCATAAGGCCTAATTTTTTTTTTTTTTTTTTTGTAGGAGGTCTAGTCAATTACATTGACCCCAGTCAGACTAATGATTAAGGATTAAATGTTTTATTCCCTCTCAGATTTGACTTTGAGTTTTTTTATTCTCAGTGGCCAGACCTTTTGAACTTTCCACTCCTTGAATACATACCTATATATATTTATAATATAGGTGCAGATATGGCTGTGTGGTAAGAAGTTTGCTTCCCAACCATAGGGTTCTAGGTTCAGTCCTGTTGTGTGGAACCTTGGGGAAATGTCTTCTACTATGTCCTCAGGCCAACCAAAGCTTATGGAATGGATTTGGTAGACAGAAGCTAAAAGAAGCCCATTGTATGTGTGTGTGGGTGTGCTTGTATGTTTTGTTTTCTCCTTGTCTTGACATCACATAATGATTGTAAATGAGTGTCGTCCTCTTGTAAGCAGTGTCTTTCATGTTCACTGTTTTGTGAAAGCATGTCAGGTCATGGGGAAAATATTACCTTACTTGAAAACAGGTGCAGGTTGATGACAGGAAGGGCTTCCAGCCATAGAAAATCTGACTCAACAAACTCCGTCAGATACATGCAAGCATGGAAAATTACATTAAAATGCTGATAAAGATGATATATATATTATTTTTAAGCAATAATGTCGTTGACAGTGATTTTGAAATTTCAGCTATTGTCCAATGATGGCTTAACTGGCCAAAACTTCCAAGTCACTGTCAACAACACTCTTTTTTAAGAATTATAAATTCATACTTTACAAAAGTATAGGGTAACCCATCAAATTAATATAAAATTGTTTTTATTATACCTAAACAATATATCTCACATGAGTGAGTGGACAGGTGAAAGAAAGTGGTACTAACACATTTGGTAGGAGTTACATATATTATTGTATAACAGTTTGACTTGGTTTCATGCAACTTAAAGATTTGGAGGTTTGGAGACTGAACCCCAGGTCATCAGGCATTTGGAGATCAAGTATCAGGAAATGAGAAATTTTCAATATGGCTTCTAGATTTTAGGTTCCTGTTGGTCAACTCAGATCATGTGGTGCTTTTTATTGGTTTGGAATTGACTTCAGATCTTATTTTTATTCTGGGATCCGCATGATCAGATAAGATGTTGGTAGACAGCCGTTGTTGCAGCCTCTAAACACTGCGGAGACAGACACTGACAGTGTCATGTTTGACCATGTGGATCAAAGAACATATATAAAATTTGATGTTATTTCCAAACCAATTACACCACATTACCTGAGTTGACCAATAAAGGCCTAACATCTAAAGGTCATCTTGAATTTGTCTCATTTCCTGTTACTTGACCTCCAAGCCATGTTTGTTCTATGAGCCTACAAACACATTAAATTGCATGTGTGTGTGTCTGTGTTTGTACCCATACATTATTTGTTATCAAATTGTGTGTGTGTGTATATATATATATATATATATATATATATATATAAAATTTATTAATGAGGGTAGAAATTGGTATTAATCAATTTGAACCAGTGGTCTAGCATATTAAAAAAATCCGAAGATTAAAATTATATTACATACAAAAATAAGAGGAATAACCAGCAAAAGTGGACTCCTATATGCTAGAAATAGATGCTGAATCATCTATTTGGTATTTTTTCATTTGTCTTTCCCTTTTGCAGTCTGTTGTGTCGCTGAATTTTTACTGAGAACA
>NC_068990.1:70334606-70335764 GCF_001194135.2 Octopus bimaculoides
TATATATATATATATATATAGATAGATAGATAGATAGATAGATAGATAGATGTACATATACATATTTACACACTTACATACACATTTATATGTAGATATACATATGTACATACACACACACAGGTATAATGATGTTGCCACTCCCAAGATAGAGGAGTTGTTATCTTCATTGAATTCTTCTGTGTGAAATCACTGTATCCTCTATGTGTGTAACAGGGTAGTTATAGGACTTGTTTCTTAAAGCCTGCAAATTTGACCCAGCCCATGGAATTTTAACAATACTTCCTGCCTGAAGCACGTTACCTGTGACTAACTTATATGTTATGACGGAACATGATTTTGTTGTTATGGCAGCTGTAGTACTTGAAAGCATATACAATTCTTTAGAGTGTGTGTTGTGGAGATCTTAGAACTGTAGGAAAATGAGGGTGAATACCCACAAGATTGTTGTTACAACCCTAACATTCTCATTCTTAAATGTTTATCACAGCATCAGAGTGATTCATGCACACACACACACACACACACACACACACACACACACACACACACTCACACGTATTTAAGTAAAAACACACACTTCTAGAGCACTGCCTTAAAGGGTTTTAGTTGAAGAAATCAACCTCAGGATTTTGTAAGCCTAGTACTTATTCTGTCGGTCTCTTTTGTTATGGGGACATTAACACATCAGCATCAATTGTCAAGTAAGGACAAGGGTACAAACACAGATACACACACTTAAATACACACACACACACATATGTACTAAAGGCTTTTTTTCAGTTTCTACCTACCAAATCCACTCACAAGGCTTTGGTCAGCCAGAGGTTATATAGTAGAAGACACTTGCTGCCCAAGTTGCCATGCAGTGGGATTGAACCTAGAACCATGCAATTGGGAAGCAAGCTTCTTACCATACTGTCACGCCTGTGCATATATATTTTACTTGTTTCACTTATTAGGCTGTGGCCATGCTGGAGTACTACCTTAAAGCATTTTAGTCCAGTGTATCAACCCCAGTACTTGTCTTCTTTTAAAGCTTGGTACTTATTCAGTTGGCCTCCTTTTTGCTAAACTACTAAGTTATGGGGATGTAAACACACCAACACTGGTTGTCAAGCAGTGGTGGGGGACAAACACAGACACAAAGACATACAC
>NC_068990.1:70335774-70336040 GCF_001194135.2 Octopus bimaculoides
TGGTGGGGGACAAACACAGACACAAAGACATACACACACACACACACACACACACACACACACACACGTAAGTGTACAATGTGCTTCTTTCAATTTCTGTCTACCAAATCTACTCACAAGGTTTTGGTTGTTCTGAAATTATAGTTGAAGACTCTTACTCAAAGTGCCCTGCAGTGGAACTGAACCTGAATCATGTGGTTAAGTAGCAAACTTCTTATCACACAGCCATGCATATATATATATACATATATATATATATATATATA
>NC_068990.1:70336177-70342891 GCF_001194135.2 Octopus bimaculoides
GGGGATGGTCATATTGCCAGTTTAGCCAATAAAAACACACGCACTGTATATTTGGTGTTAATTTGCTTCAGCTTTATATTACATTAATCTTAATCTTATTTGGCCGAAATAAGATTAAGATTAATGTAATATAAAGCTGAAGCAAATTAACACCAAATATACAGTGCATATGTTTTTATTGGCTAAACTGGCAATATGACCATCCCCAAGTACAACAACATATATATATATATATATATATATATATATCATCATTTAATTTTGACAGAATTGCTTGTAACATTCATATGACAGGTTTTCTGTGGCTGGATATCCATGCTGTTGCCAACCCTTACCTGTTTCCAAGGGAGGTATTATTTTCTCATGGCCTAGCATGTTTTTCATAGAAATAAATACCATCACTTCTAAGCCAGTGATGTTTGTTTATAGTCATCAGTATACACACACATACAGCTAGCTTCTTTCGGCTTCCATCTTCCAAATCCAGTTACAAGGCTTTGGTTGGCCTGCGGCTATAGTAAAAGACACTGTATCTGAAGGTATCACTCAGTGGGTCTGAACCCGAGGCCACATGGCTGGGAGCAAGTTTCTTAACTACATAGTCATGCTTGTGCAGCATGAAATGATAGACATCTACCCCTGGACTAATATATCCTGTCTTTACCTTTCACTCATTTTTATGATTGACTTTGTATAAAACAAAAGCATCTGTTACAAAATAATAGTATTCTTGCTTGTCTGTTGGTCACATAGCATCATCTACTCTTTTTGATTGGTTGTTATTGATTCATAACATATTGGCAGCATTTGTGCACTTTCCTGTCTTTTTCTCTTCCATTCTCTTAAATATCATTTATTTTGTCACCTTGTCCTCTCACTCTTTCTCTCTCCCCACCTTTAGATCAGCCTGATAAATATCAAACACTGATTTTCTCCATTACCCTGACTGTTGTCTTAACAAAATATTTCATCTAACCTGTTATAAGTTTTGAGTGGTTTGCTTATCACTCTCTCTCTGATTCTCCTTCCCTCTTATTCCCCCAACCTATCTCTCTCTGTCGCCGACACACACACACACTCTCACACACACACACATCTCTTTATCTCTACCCTCTTCCTCTCTTTTATCTCAAGTTATCAAGTAGTTTAGGAAATACCATTTCAGTATAGCTCCCAACTTTCAGTTAAACCACTGAACATGTGAGGACACCTACTTATCACTGATACACACACACACACACACACCACACACATACCATCACCACACAACCATGCATAAATATGCATAAATGGGTTGTAGAGACCTGCACATGTTGATAGACCCACCTGTACATTTGCACACAAGAAGGTAAAAATTTACATACACAAAAACAACACACTCAACTGTACCCACTCACATGTGCTTACACATACATTGATCTACTGCAGGTGACTTCATTCACACACACACACACACACACACACACACACACACACACATTTATGTACAGCCACAAATTAGACATGCTAACATCCAAATATGCAACTGTAAATTTCATTTCTGTGAGTAATTAATTCGTCAATTTCCTCTTGGTCATGGGTTTGTATAGGAAATATAAGAACAGCTCAACAAAAGCTAACCTAAACAATACTACAGTTGTTGAAATAATTTCCTTTGGCGTCTTGAGTTTCTTGTGTTTCATTTCATAATCTTGTTTCTGGTGCTACAACACAGTTGACTTATATACCAACAAATACTTATCATTACAATATCAAACGCTGTCATCACAACAAAATTAAGTCTGTTAGAATCTGAATTTCTTCACTAACAGTTTGTCACATGACAATGTCCATTAAGACAAATACCTACCACTGGCAACATTAACACAACACGTGTTAATTCAATAGCCGTTGGCCATGTATAGTCACAGTCTCAGTGACACCCATACCATGCCCATTCTCAGTATATGACAGTAATCGACCTCATAGAGGAGAACCACCGCTCCAAATACTTATTAAAGTAAAATATTTAACCAGATAGGGTTTAGCCATTTATGTTCATTCTGTACTTAAACTGTTAGTGAGTACTTTTCCCTTTCCTCTCGCTTCTACTGGGACACATTTATGATACAGTGGCCAAGCACACTTTCAACTTTGAAGTTACATTTCCTCTGGCTGTCAGGACTACAATATGGTGGTACTAAGAATGTGTTGTTTTTATTTTATTGCCAAAACATGTTTGGAAAGTTTATTAGTAAATCTAAAATGAATTCACTCTACACTTGATTTGTTTTCTAAGTTCATGCACATGTGCATGTGCATGCACACACACGCATGCATGCGCACGTAAAATTAAATGTATTTTACTGTAAAGGTAGATCAGGGTCAGCAGACATTCCAGTGACCTTGTTGGGTCATACATCATGACTAATTAGGCAATCGAGTGATTGATACTTCATACATTGAGGTATCAGGGAATCTACCGTAGCAACTTATTCATAACCAATTCTGACTCATATGAAGTGAAACTCATTGGTAAAGCTATGTAAATAAATGTTGTGACATTGGGAGAAAGAACAATTTGTTTAGCTGAAAAAGTAGTGGGCTAAATATTTGTTGAAATATTTGTAGATATGGTTATCAGATATGCTGGTGACAGATAGATATCAACAGTACTGTTTACTATATATAAATGGTGAGTAAGAATAAGAAAATAATTCTTTTGAAGACCTAATAGGTGACACAGTTTGTCAGAGAAGACAAGATAATAATAATAATAATAATAATAATAATAACAACAACACCAGCCAGTTTGGACTGCACTAAAAAAGCATTTAAGCTATCAGTAGAGTCTACAAGCTAAGGTATTTCACTTGTAAATGCAAAGCAGCTGGGAGGATAGAGAGAAATAAGAATGGATGTAGTAGTCTGTTAGGCAGTGTCAGCTGTGTGTGGGCAGGATATATTTGTGTTTCTGTAAATGCTTCTAGAAAAGATGGAATCCTGCTGTTAACACAGTAATCAGAAACAGGCCAAACAAATAGACTACACACTGATAGATACATCTGGTAAAATGAGAGTGAATGGTACTTGGGTAATTGAGGTTTAAGACTGGTATCAATTAGTAATATACTACTAATTGCATAGACGAATTAATTGAATTCTGATGAAATTGATGAAGTATGTGGTCCACTGACTCTCTAAGAAAGCTACTTTAAATTTAACAAACAATATTGGGAGGATATGAAGGTATGAACAAATAGAATATATTAAAATATAGTTGCTCAGGTTTCAGGAAGTCATCCCTATGCAGGTTGATCTTGTATCAGAGGCGGGACAGAACATGAGAGAGTTTATTCTTAAGTAAACATAAGTGTCTAATTAAATACAAGTTGCTGTATCTATCATTTTCCAATCTAATTTCAGGTATCGAATGTTGATGGTTAGTAAACAAGTTAAGTTTGAAGCCATAGAATTCAAATCTAAAATTTAAAATTATATGCAAATAAATGTGTGTGGACAATTAATAAAATTGATAGAATTTCAATGAATTATTTATTCTAAAAATGGAATATCATCAACACAGACACACACTCTCACAATTTAGAGCGGTAAACTTATTCCAGTGTTTGATATTTAATTGATGAGTAGCTGAAAACTTGTTGAAATATTGTGGTTGCAAACAACAAAAATTGAAATAACAGCTAATGAACTGACTTTCTATATTTGTATATCTGTACAAAAAAAGTGTTTAACATAGATAAATGTTGGTTTTGTATATCTGCACAAATCTATCAAAAGAAACAAAATTTAAATCTAATTGTTAAAGCTGTGGATTATAAGAAAAAAACAAACCAGTTTTGAGTTCCTTAAAAATCACTTGAATGACTTATTCCAGAGGTGCTACTTTCAGAACTATTAATAAATCATATTTTATGATAAAATATCAGCTAAAATATTAAAACCAAAATCAAAATAAATGTTTACTAAATATGCATTTGTAGGTTTCAAAACTAATTTCCAAACCTATTATGTAGAAGTGTGCTAAAGTGACAGTTAATATCATTAGAAGGTTTATAGTATAATATTAATTATATTGCTGTATCAACAAAGGAAATATTGTCTCCTCCTGGGAGCCTTATTTCTATTTGTTTTTATATTTGATTTGAATGTTTGCACAAAAAATTATAGAAAAATTGGAAATGCAGATTTGTGGAGCGTTATGATCAAAATGGAAATTTACTACTTCAAGTATTTCTCTTTTATCAAGGCAATAGCACAAAACAGTATTTTTAGATGTTTCATGCTGGTGAAACACCAATCTATTTATAAGAACAATTTTGTTTTATTTTGTTTAGAAAAAAAAAAATCAATCATTGTTACTGTATTCTGAATGACTGTTTTATATTTCAACTTAGTGAATAATTCTTTATTCAGAACTCAATTTCATGGTTAAAAAGAGGAAAGGGGAAAAGCCATTCTGTAAAATATTTGTAATAACAATTCCTTCATTGGTCTAAATTTACTCAATGATCCAAAACACAAGCAAATAAATATATCTGGTCATTGACATTTACTGATGTACAACCTAACCTATTGAGCAAGATTAACATGTTTAATTTTTATATGAACCATTCATATGCAGACAGTTATCAGCACAAAAGCAAATATATATTTCTGTTTTTGATTTTATATAGTAACTATTAAATGTAATTTTGATTGGAAGTGACACCTTCCTCTATCTACAATTCATAGGAAAAAGAAGCACCATTTAGTTATACATACATCCTCAATCATAGAGAAAAATTACTTCATTAACTTTGGTTTTGACATAGAAATAAATTGATATTATTTCTAGCGTGCTGCAAGATCTCAGCTAAACTCACATCATTTCAAAGAACTTAAAATACATTTAAACTTAGTGATTAATTATTTTGAACTCTACCTTACAACTGATGAGGAAGTACTCCAAAGAATTATTGGCCTGTCAGAAGTAATGAGTAGGATGTCTTTAAAACTTAAGGAGTATTTAAAGGAAGAAATGAAGATTGAGTGGGGGAAAGAAAGACCAAATATCAAACACATCCTTTCCTCTAATCCTAAGCTAGAAATTTATTCACCAGGAACTTTGCAAGAGTTGCTAGCTTAACAATTTTGTTTTCTTTCTTCTTTTTTTGCCACTTACTTGCCTTTGTCTCTCTCTCTCTCTCTCTCTCTCATATGTACAGAAAATAAATTGAGTTTATGTATGTAACGCACATAATCACAACATTTTATTTCCTTATTTTCTTTCTTTCAATAACTCTGTGCTCTGTATCAGTTTATTCCCAGCATCATCAATACCAGTAATGTCACTTGATACTAATGTCAATCGCGACACTTTGTCATGTACGGATCTCAAAACAAATGTCGACACGGACCTTGCTGAAAATGCTAACATTAACTTGAGCAAGAGCAGTCACACAAACTTGAAAAGGAAAACAAACAGTCTCCCAAGTGTAGTGTTTGTACTAACATTACACAATAGCAAAAATGCTAATAGTGATTTCTCACTTTGGCACAAAACCATTCTGTCATTCTTCCAATATTGATTTCTAACATTGGTACAAGATCCTATGGCTTGAGAGAGTAGAGCTGGCTATTTCAACTCCAGTACTTGAACGGTACAGACATTATTGATGTGGAAGGATGAAAGCTAAAGTCATTCATGGCAGGATTTGAACCCAGAACATAGAGATATAACTAAATATAGCAAGGCATTTTGTCCAAATACTCTCATGATTCTGTCGATGTATTACTCGATGTATTTCTTGATACAAGCAACTAATTACTAAAGAGAAACATTTAAACAAATTAGTAAGAGGACTTTTAACACACTTGGCAATTACAGCTAACATCATCACTAAGTAGTGACATGACTAAGAGCATCAAAGCTATTATAGGATTGTTAATGTTAACAGTACAAGTGACAGTTGTTCACTGACATTTATCATAAACAAGAACACTAATACTCAACAGTAACAGGACTGTTCACTCACACTCATCATAAACAAGAACACTAACACTCAACAGCAATACCAACACTAAACAGTGATAGAAATATTGACACTAATTTATTAACAACTAGCAGAAATACCCGGCGTTGCCCAGGTTAAAGAGAATAATGAAATCTAAAAACGCTGTCTAGACTACGCAACCCTCAACTGTTAGTAGCTATGATACCATATTTCTACATTAATAACTCTCCAATCCATGCCAGCATGGAACATAGACATTAAGTGGAATGCTAGAAGAAAGTTTTCAACTCATATGTATATAAAGTAAATACACGTAATTCAGAAACACGTTTTGTGTATTTTAGTTTGTAACCAAACACACAGGTACAGATTATAAATAATGAAAGGCCAATTTTGGTGATTCATTTGACAGAGGTAGTAGATAGACAATGCGGTGATAAATCTGAGGTTGGATCTTGAAAGTTTGGATGAATGCTGCCTCAGTTAAATCTCTTGTGGTTCCAAATGATGTCATTTGTAGTACAGCGTCGTATTGTCTAATTTTGTTTTGCAAATGTTAGGAATCTTGGTCAGTTGATGATAACAGTTTCTTCAATAGCTCTGGAGGTTAGGGATTGTGGAATTGTTGGGAATGTTTTTAACTTTGGTGTTATATGTATTGCTTGAATTTCTTTGACATATGAAATATATGTATTTTCACTGGGTTTGTAAAAGAGAG
>NC_068990.1:70343567-70367890 GCF_001194135.2 Octopus bimaculoides
GTACATATACATCTATATGTATACATATACATCTCTCTCTCTCTCTCTCTCTCTGAAAGTATCTGTCATTACAGTATCGAAATGTGATTGTTTCAGTTAGTGGAATAGTTTCATTTTTAAAGTGAAAGTATTTGACATGAGTGTTTTTGTTTCACTTTTGACATGTAATACTTAAATAGTGGAGGAGATATTATGTTGCCGTGGGCTCGAACTCTGCAAGAAGTTAAAAAAAGTTTTTGACTAAAACACAACTGGAACCCTAAGTAAGGCATCTGTAAAATTTGAATGAAATTGGTTGCGTAGTTCTCGAGTTTTAGGGATTCACACACACACACACACACACAGACAGACAGACAGACACACATTCTCATTTTTATATATATAGATAGATAATAGTAATGCTGTGACAGTAAACAGTAAAATAAGCATTAACCATGACACAACTTAGTAGACTAAATAGTAATATTGCTGCTAATATAAAGCCTGTAACTTGACAACCGACAGAGATAGCAGCAGAGTCTAATTTCATATCTGTAACCATTCTAGCTGTAACCATTCTTAATGTAGTTTCTCAAGTCTTAGGCTCCACAAATAATGCCACAAATTTCTGAATGAAGTTAGATAACGTTCATTGAATACCACACCTACTGCTGCTGTTTTTGTTGCTGCTGCTGCTGCTTCTCTTACTACTACTACTACTACTACTACTACTACTACTACTACTACTACTACTACTTTTTATTATCCATTATATTCTTTGGTTTTTTTCCTGCTTTTATTCTTGGTATTTTTTGTTGTTATAAAGGTGATAGTGATGTTAGCAGTGTTGATGGAGGTGGATTTATTTGTTCTTCTCTCCTGCAGTGGTAGGCTGCTATATCTGTAGCAGAGCATATTTTCTGCCTGCCGAGACAAAGTTGTCTGTCTAGACTCTATATTAGCATTATGTTATATGCAACGCAATGCACAACTGACATCGAAATTGTCTTAGTAGATTCTTTACTATTTTTCATCAAAAACATATTTTTGTACATTTTTTTTTTTTTTTTCATATTTTAAAGACTCCATTCTTTGCAACATGGAATCTATTTCAGGTATTTCAACCAAATCCTCCACTCCACTCTATCACCAGGTTAAACGTATTCATAAGACTCCAAGCTGATTAAATTGTCAAGCTGACTAGTGTCTTACGAATTTAAATATAGAGAATGTAGAAGCAAATGTTTAAAGCTGGCTACTCGTAAAACCTCTTCCCCCTTGCCACCCAAGTTTAATGCTTACATCACAGATGGTATTTTTTGAAATGAAGGTTATTTGTAGTAATTCTAGAATCTTGACAGTTGTGGATATGGGACTTGTTTACAAGAGTTTTTAACCTGAATATAAATAAAAATAGTAGCTAAAGAGAGTTAAATGAAGGATGAAGTAGTCTTTAATCTTTATTCATTACCAATGTACTAACAGTAATAATAATAATGATAATGATGATGATGATGATAATAATAATAATAATCTTTTCTACTATAGGCACAAGGCCTGACATTTTAGGAGAGGAGGCTAGTTGATTATATCAACCCCAGTGCTCAACAGGTATGGATCCCAAAAGGATGAAAGGCAAAGTTGATCTCAGCAGAATTTGAATTCAAAACATAAAGACAGATGAAATATTACAAATCATTTTGTCCAGCTTGCTAACAATGCTACTAGATCACTGCCTTGATAATAATAATAATAATAATGATGATAATTTCTTATATTGTGATAAGGAAACAAATTTTGTTGAAGCTGAATGTTTAAAGTTGGCTACTCATAAAATCTCTTTCCCCTTGCCACTCAAATCTAGTGCTTACATCTTAAATGGCAGTTTTTGGAATGAAGGTTATTTATAGACCTCACTATCTGTTTAGCAGTTTATTTTTTCAATCCTAAAACGATGGAAGGCAATATTGACCTCAACAGGATTTGAACTCAGGATGTAAAGTCAGAAATGCTGCTAGGCCTTTTGTCTGATGTGCTAACAATTCTGTCAACCAAGTGTCTTAAAATGATTTTAAATTTTAGCACAAAGCCAGTAATTTCAAGGGAAGCGGGGGTTAGTCGATTACATTGCCCTCAGTACTTCACTGGTACTTTATTTTATCAACCCCAGACAGATGAAAGGCAAAATTGACCTTGATGGGATTTGAATGTAAAGAACTGGAAGAAATGCAGGTAAACATTTAGTCTGACATGCTAATGACTCTGCCAGCTCACTGTCTTAATAATAATAATAAGAAGAAGAAGAATAATCTTTATTTACCATAAGATCCTATACCTGCAAAATAAAATGTGTCAAACAACAGGGTGACTGACCACATTGGAATGTCCAGATAGACTATATAGAGGGGAAGCGGTAATAAATGTTAGGCAATATACTGAAAAAAGGCTAAAAATATATTAGTAAAATGACCAAGTGAAATTCATCTATTTAGGATTGGAATGTCATTACGATTTTGATCAACTTCTATGACTGTAACTAAGGTTCCCTTAATATACCAGTGAGCTTCAGTTTTAGCTAAGCCATTAAGTTTCTCCACATCCTCTGTGAAGTGCAGCTTTTATTGTCAGTAGATGTTGGTGTTGTTTTCAGCAGTAATATATCCTTTAAAGGTTCATTGTATTTATCTCTTAACACTACCTCCTTCAGCACAATGTCATTTTCCTAATTTTGTAGCTTTTCCAGCGATATATAAATTTGCTTAGTTATTTTAAATCAGTTAACCCTGTAGGCTCTGCACTTCAGAAAGATAGATACTTCTTTGTAAAGGATGACTCCCAGCATCCTTCTTGTCTTCAGTTTGGATCCATTCCTTTTCAGCCTCTTCTTTCCCTTTCTATTCTGTCCTCTTTTTTTGTTAAGGCTTCATCTCTTCTCTGCATCACTGGGAGATACTGGGGTGGAACTGTTGATCAGAGCCTCTTGTTGGTTCTCTGCTCAAAAAGGGGACCTTTTGGCTTTTTGTTGCTTCACTTTGGTGGATTCTAATGTTGATGTTGTTCAGGAATTGGTAACTCTATCTCTGCATATGCTCTGACGGTTCTTAGCATGTCAAAGCAATGGTGCTGTGAAACTATGGGTGTAGCATCAGCCATACCCATCCTCCCTGCCATTTGCATCTCAGAGACTTGTTGTTGTCATTATCTCTACAACTACTTGCCTTTTTTTTCCACCCTTTTTCTCTTTTGTTCAAAAGACCATCAAGTGGCCTTTACTGCCACATTTGTAGCATCTAGGCCTTCTCCTCTGCGTCATCATCATCATCATCATCATCTGATGATGATGATGATGATGATGATGAATGATTTCCTTTCTAAATTTCCAAAATAATCTTGTGTTCTTATGGGTTCAGGGAGGATGCCACAAAAATCTGGAGCTTCATGTAGGCCTTGCTTGATGGCATGTTAGAAAATATGGAAAATTACATTTCAAAACTCAATACATGTTTTCATTTTTAATTGTCGTTTAAAAAATATGTATCTAGAATTGTAATACACTTCATTATTTAATATAATTATTGAAAATTACTTTAGAGAGATTAGAAGTTTGAAATAGTTTTGCAAGATATTGAGAACTATATTATGTTTTTGTATCTATCTTTGTTTAGTCAGACATGAAAGAAACAAAAACTAAACAAAATAAATAGATTGAGTAAATAAGACGAACACATTACATTATTTCTCTTATCTTCATTGAGGTTGCATTACAGAATTATAAGTTACATGATATTCTAATTGGGTTTTCACCATCCCAGAAATTCCACTGAGGATATTTGCAATAAGTTTCAATACAAGCAGACAACAGCAGCAACTTAACCATGTTTCCTAAGTTATCTATAATAGAAACTAAATAAAAAAAAAGCAAGAAACATCCTTATTCTTTAAAATATTTAATTCCACGTTTTATTTTTTTTTACTTATATAACTAAATGAATTATATTTTTTCAATATTATTTAAGAGTTAAGGACATAAAAGATGACATGTTTTAGTACTCATGCTTTTCTCAAGGGCATTATTAATGAAGAACATGCAAAAATATTCCTTCGTTAAATTGAGAGCAAGCAGCAGATGCCATTCTCCTGAGAGACTCCTACCACACTTTTGTGTCCAAATTATTTTATTAAATAACAATGATTTCATATCACTCAGAAATAGTTTGTGCATACATCACACAACACATGCACACACATACACATATACTACGCATACACAGACATAGTTAAAAGGTTATGTATATATATTAATATGATTTTATTATTTTGCTTATGCATGTTTGTGTGAATACTTGTACATACCTACACACAGACACACGCACATACATTGTAAAAAGTTATGTATTGATAGAGTCTATTCTTTTTCACATGAATATATGAATGTTTGCATAAATGCTTGTACATACATGCAAACACACACACACACACACACACACACACACACACACACTAACAGATTAATTTGATAAACTGCAATATTTACATACATCATATTTATTTTCAAAATTAAATTCTTGACATTATTAGAGAGGAAAAGAGAGGGGGATAAACAAAACCTGAAAGAATTTATTCTTTTTGCTACATATGTATTGTAAAAAGGAGAACGTACTAGTGTAAGATTTGTGTGAAATTATTATTATTCAGAAGTTAAACAGAAATTAGCTGTGTTTAAATAGATGGATATATATACACAGAAGAGAGAGAGATATAAATTGATGGCAATATGACTGAATAGAAAAACAGACAAATGAACAACATGCTTACATTGTCAGAGAGAAAGAGACAGAGAGAGAGACAGACAGACATATAGTGAGGTATTCAGTCAAACATATAGTAAGGTATTTGGTAGAAAGACAGAGAGATGTAGACAGATATGCAGGCAAACAAACAGTGAGACAAACAGTTTTAGAAAGCATGTGTGTATATGTGTGTATACAGATATGCACGTACACACTAAGAGCTTATATGCAAAATGCAGCAGACATGTAAAATGCATGTTATTATTGAGTCTGCCTTAAACTTAATCTGAAACTGAACAACTGTCTGTCTGCTGCAGGAGCGGCAGCTGTATGGTGGATAAAGATGCAGAAAGAATTCCATCTCTCTTCATAGCTGCAGTTCTGGTGAAGAATGGAACAGACCGAAAGTATTCATACAACACAAAGTTTTTTTTAAATATGTATATATAAAATAAATAAACAAAGCAATAAATAAACCATTCCCTGTCCCACCATACTTGTGTGAAAAGCTAGCTACTGATTGTAGTAGTGGGAGATTGTAACTTGTAAGTATTCTACCTTTTTAATATGAATATCAAGGGATGATCAGAAAATTTACATCGAACATTCATAATAATAATAATAATAATAATAATAATAATAATCGAACATTCATAATAATAATAATAATCGAACATTCATAATAATAATAATAATAATCGAACATTCATAATAATAATAATAATGATGATATCAATACCAGCAGATGACAACGTTTCTCTAAAAGAAATGGAAAAACTTTCAAAATGCAAAGACCTGGAAATAAAGATAACTCGAATTTGGAATCTAAAAACAGAAACAATTCCTATCATAGTAGGTGCCTTAGGTATAATAAAAAAATATTCAGACAAATACATAACAAAAATAGCAGGACTTACAAATATATGTAACATACAGAAAATTGCACTACTGGGTACTGCACACATCCTACGCAAAACACTTTCAATACAGTAAACATAAGAGCACCACAGCAAACCACAGCACATACCCAAGGCGCACAGAGCTGCGCTCGGTAGTGAAGTGAAAGCACGTTATAAAAATAAAACTACTGAATAATAATAATAATAATATGCCCTGATGCAATATCAGGCAGTGGTTGTCATGGCTTCTGATCTTAACTCATTGAAAGTGTTATCATGTACATGTTTTGTCTTGGTGTAAAAGATGGGCTACAGCAAATATTCTGCTCAATACCACAAGTTTGATTGTTAGTTGCTTGACTTTAACCCTTAGTGGTTGACAATATGTGCACCTCTGATCATGAGCAGGTGTTGTGGGGGAGCATCATAGCCATGTGTTGGGAGGGATTCTTTGGGGTTTGAATAATTTACCCCTGGAAACATGGGTGCTTTGTTTATCATCCTTAAACAATCCTTATTCAGGGACCTTTTGAGCAGGATAGGCTATTCAACCTGAAGAAAATTCTAACTGGGCCCCACCTGCAAGGTTATGCACTGTTTATTTTGATATGAGGTCACAATGTCATGCATATATGGTTGTGATGCATGTGTCTGGTGTCCCCTTATCAGATGAGTAGCCATGATGAGTATATTAGGCTTCATATATTTGTGTCCCTGTGTCATTTTGATGGCATGTGCTGCTCTCTCACTCAGTAATAATAATAACAACAACAACCATTGACAAAGAGAGAGAGAGAGAGAGAGAGAGAGAGAGAGAGAGAGAGATGAAGGAAAAGATTATAATGAAATAAATGAATTTAGAAAATAAAAGAAAGCAAAATGTTAAAGCATGGTTTGAAAATGTTTAATCTGTGATGTGGATGAAAAGATTAAATTTGATAAACAGATTAGTGGCTTCATCATTGTTGCCTTAGTTATGAGTGGGAAACTATAGCAGTCAGTTATCAGAAATAAAACCCACAAAACATGACTGTACATGTTTTCTTCCTTCCTTTCTTTCAGTGAAATAAATACAACAGGACATGATTTGAATTTCATTTCAATGTTGAGGCTTGTTTTGTAATCTCAGTCGTCAGTGTGTCCAAATTATATTACTTTATAAATATTTAGATGGCAGAAATGTGTATGTGAAAGAATATATTATTACATAATATATGTATATTCAGTGAGGGTGTATTTATATTTTTTTTTTGTCTGTGTGTGTGTGTGTGTGTGTGTGTGTGTGTGTGTATACACTATATAATCAAAATACTATGAAACAGAAATTCTATATTACATGAAATTGAGATTAATATTGTGTAATACTGTCTACATTTAGATGATGATGATAATGATAATCCTTTCTACTATAGGCACAAGGCCTGAAATTTTGGTACTTAATTTATTGACCTCAAAAGTCAACCTTGGCGGAACTTGAACTCAGAATGTGAAGACAGACAAAATACTGCTAAGCATTTTGCCTGGTGTGCTAATGATTCTGCCAGCTTGCTGCCTTAATAATAAATAATGATGATGATGATGATTTTTTATTAACTACAAGGATTGACAGAAAGATCAAGGATGGTATAGGATGATACAGTGTGGGAATACATAAAAAGCATACAAACAGCAGAAGTAGCAAAAGCAAAAACAAGATTCCTTTCAAAGTAGGTAGACTTCCAAAGACTACTTGTGGAAACCCAACTAAAAGTATGATCACTGTAACCATTAAAGAAAGTGTCCTCTCTAGTTGTATTTTCCAGTCTACAGGTGCATGCTCAGAACAGGCTCATTCACTCGGACCTGCTTACCATTGTTGTCCACCTTTCATCAAATTTGTTAGCAGACAACACTTCCCTCTCCACCTTAGTATCTGTCACAAGTGAAACTTGAAAATGTTGATGAGGGCTTGGCCAAAGAAGGTGTTTATCTTCACTGCACAATATTTTTTGCCGAAGTCACCAAACAAATGCAAACTGCCTGCTCTGCCCAACCAAAGAAAGGTAGCAAAACAAGCTTCATATTGATCTTTGTTGAAAGCTGGATCTATTCTAAACATGGTAGCAGCTGTTAAACATTATTCCACAAGTCAGCAATGCTCAAGCACTAGGCAAGTGCATGCAGAATGGTTTCATTACCCTGTGTACATTTTGGACTCACTCTGATGGCACTCTCTTGAGTTTATCTGGAACCAGTATTGCCCTCCATGGACTCTTGCCTACAAGTTCTCTGGAATAGACCAGCCAGTTGATTTTCATCAATTTCCAGAGTTTCTCTAAAAATGTTGTTTAGCTTTTAAGATATAAAATTTTATATTTTAAGAGGTTGTGAGAATTTAAAGTTATGTTCATGTCTTTTTCGATAATTTTATCAAAGTAAATTCATTAATTCCTGCCTCCTCCAAGCTGAATCTGGATGTCATATGCTTAATGATTTTATGTGCCTAATGATTTCATAACATATGAAGCATGGGACCATCAAACTTAGAGGTCTGACCCCCAGTAGGAAACACTTGCAGCATATCCCCACAGTTGAGACATTTTAGGGGCTGGTAGGAGGGAGCACTACAAGGTTACTTGACCTACTGTAACAGCAGTCAAATCTGCTGCATATCATGTCCTAACGCCTTACAAAATGGAAAGACGTATTGAGTAGTGGACATTAAATGATGATGATGATGATGATGATGACTATGCAGTTTGCAGTGAGAAATTGTTTGTTCTGAACAAGAACCAACTCTGTTGAAGTTAATCAAGTTGCCAGGTTTACCAGGCAACAAAATGTGTGTAGCAAATGTCAATGATAGAGGTTCTCTTAGCATCTAACAAATATACGCCATAGTCACTTGGCTGCTTTCCAGTACTTATTATTTTCACTTACACAATAAAAGCTTTCTTTCATAATAGCTCTCCTACATTTTAGATGCGCAATTTAAACAATTTTCAGCTATTTGACTGATATCTATTGATTCTGTGAATGTAGTACACAACTCAGTGTTTTATGGTATCAGTTTTTGGAGTGGGGCTGTGTGTTTGGTTTTCAAACTATGCTAGGACTATAACTTGGCAGAATTTCTCAGGGATGCCTTTTGCATGATGAATATGTAGTGAAGTCAAGGTCAATATAATTAATGTGTATTCCAAAGATGCATTTGTAATCAATTGAAATTGCAGTCATAATTAATAGAAAAATCAGTAATCTTTCGTTTTATGGACCAGAAAGTGAAACTGCAGAACTGGGCAAAGATAGTCTTTTGCTGGAAACTTAGCAGTAAATTGAAAGTGAAAGGGTTTCTTTGAAACTTACAATGTGTTTTGGAAAGCACATGCACATATATACACACACCTGAACGAAGTGTATGTGTGTGTGTGTGTGTGTGTGAGTGTGCACAAGAGTAATAAAATGAATCTGTACAGTATCTGATCAATATGTAAAGTTCAAATGGTTACTGTTATTATTATTATTATTATTATTATTTATGTTGCTACTACTGGTGAATGTAGGGTACCAGAGTAGATGCTTTATACATTTTGTTCCAAACGGTTTTCATTTGAAAATAAATCTATCTTTGAAATGTTTAGGGCTGATAAAATACCAGTAATATGTTAATGAGTCGCATAACTCTTAGGTTGTCTATGGGGTTCTTATGCTAGTCAGTCTGGTGGAGCCCATACATCTCCAAGCAGGGCTTGTAATTATTTGAGAGGGCCCTCCCTTAAAACCCACCTTGAATGTTAAAGGAAGCCTGCTCCCTGCCACCAAGTAGCCTTGTTCTGCCTGACAAAATTTCTCCCAAGGGCTCTGTCTTCAAACCATAAATAGCCTCAGGAGGAGGAATTAAACTCAGGGCTATAACCTACAGTGCTGCCACCTCTTTAAGTGAATAATTGTACTTACTCCATAATACCTATTTAAAGTTGATTGAACTTGGCCGTTTTGAGGGTTGTGTCTTCACTAAAGACAATATAAGCTCTCAGCCCTTTTGTTGAATGTTTAGTACCCTATTAGCCACCTATCTGTACTTAGTATTAGCATTACTAACAGATGAAATAGGTATTGAACTATTGAAAGTTTTGTACATTTTAAGTTTATTGCATATACTTCCATCACATTTGCTATTGTTCATGTGTGCCCCACCTCTCCTGGTTCCAGTTACATTCTCCTTCCAGCACACTACATCATATTCAAACACACACTTGTATTTATTGAAGCATATCTACTCATACGTACTTACAAAACTTAGTCTGGTGGATTTTGTCTGTCTGTCTCTCTCTCTCTCTCATATTGTTCACATGCTTTTTTTTTATTCAGTTTATTTTTCTTTATTAAAACAATTGTTCACATTGTTATATGGTTAATTATTAAAACTATTTCCTATACTTAATAACATTTCATTATATACAAAGATTAGACCATAAGTACTATATTATCAAACATTTCTGCCAACTCCATCAAGAAGAAAGGCTCTATGTGGATGCTCACCTTGTAAAAATAGCAGCAAAATGTTCCTCAAATTACAACCTACTGTCTGATATAAGAAAAAGATGCCTTAGACAATATAGTCCTACATACTCCTAAAATGATGGGATGGTCATAGCTGGAGTACCTAAGATCATAAATCTTTTTCATCATGATTGACCCAATAACAAAATTGAAGCAACAAGAGTGTCTCTATACAGACTCTTGACCTGCTAGGAATAGCAGCCTAATCTTCTCAAGGCACACCATACCAATTTTAGAACAGAAGGACATATTACATAATGTTATCCTAGATACAGTATGTCCGGAGGAGGGGAACCAATGAGCCAGTCATGGCTGAAATATTTTTTAGTCATAAGCTTAATCAAGCCTGAACCTCGGGGTTCATCAACAACAGCAAATGTAAGAATGTTTTTTTAATATTATGTGGCTTTCATTTTTATGAAGTTGACGCAAACATAAAAGATAATTTCTGGCCTGAACATGGAAAATTGCCTATTCTTCTCTGCTAATATCAATTCTTCTGGATTGTACCAAAATAGATAACCTGCAATAATATAATTAAAATGGTAGTTTTCTTCTTTTTTTTTCCCTTTGTTTTTATGTTTTTCCTTGTGTTTGCTTCATTAATTGGCCCCAAATAGCAACTATTAATTAAGTCCCTTATTGTATGCTGATGTTGTTTCACTTCCTGAATTTATTTTCATGTGGATTCCCAAATATTGATCTGCCCACCTATACAGACACACTCTAGTTATGTTTGAAAAGTCAACAAAAACAATGTAACCTCAAATTGTACTGTAACAGCTCTAATTCTTCCGACGCATGTCATTCTAGAGTTTAGCTTCAGTTAGTAATAACAATGTGTAGTGGCTTGTTGTTCATTGTACCGGTTGAAGCTGAGGTCACTTAATATTCATCAAACAATGATGTTGTGAATTTGAATGCTGATCAGATTTCAATTCAACCAATATAATAATAATAATAATTTTTGTAATTATCAGTAATATTATTATTATAATGATTTGTTGTTTACAACTTGTCCAAATCAATAATGCTACAATTGAAATTTGTTCAAAAGAAAACAAATGTTAAAAACATGCAGACAAATTGAATCTGTAAATAATAATGATGATGATGATAATAATAATAATAAGAAGAAGAATTTTTTTCCAACAGTCTGATCTGTTTTGCATATATGTAATAATAATAATATTAATGATAATAAATAATAATAATAATAATAATAATATTGTAATCTCTAAGAGAAATGTAGAAACTATCGTTATACAAAGATCTGGAAATAGAAATAACCCAAATGAGGGGCTTATTAAAAGAAATAGTTCCTCTAATAATAGGTGCTTTAGGTATGATCAAAACACATACAAATGCATAATCAAAACCCCTGGAATTGTGAAATATACATATATCATATACAAAATAGCACTGCTAGGCATTGCATATGTCTTATGTAGAGGACTTTCAATATATATATCATCATCATCATCGTTTAACGTCCGCTTTCCATGCTAGCATGGGTTGGACGATTTAACTGAGGACTGGTGCAACCGGATGGCTATATATATATATATATATATATATATATATATATAGAGAGAGAGAGAGAGAGAGAGAGAGAGAGAGAGAGAGATGTGGTGTGTGTGTCTGTATTTATCCCCTACAACTGGTTGACAACTAGTATTAATGTGTTTATGTCACCATAACATAGCAGTTCAGCAAAAGAAGAGTAATAGAATAAGTACCAGGCTTTAAAAATAAGTACTGGTGTTGATTCATTTGATTAAAATTCAAGGCACTGCCCTAGGATGGCTGCAGTCTAATGACTGAAACAAGTAAAAAATAAAAGATAATGATAGTAGAAGTAAAAATACCAAGGCAAACCATAGCACATACCCAAAACACATGGAGCTGTGGTTTGGTAGTGCAGTGAAAGCACACAATAAATATAAGACTACATAATTTTGATTTCAAATTTTGGTACAAGACCAGCAATTTCAGGGGAGAGGGTAAGTCAACTACAGGGACCCCAGTACTCAACTGGTACTTACCTTGAAAGGATGAAAGGCAAAGTCAGCCATGGCAGAATTTGTACTCAAAACTTAAAGACACAAAATACTGCTATGCAGAGAATTTAGCTAATGGTTAACCGTGTTTGCAAATTTGTACATTCACAAGCTTTTCCGACATTTAACAAAATATTAATCGTTCTCTTTTTTGCTTACTACTGTATGTTAAGGGTACATGTGTCTGTGGAGTGCTCAGCCACATCCACATTAATTTTATGTACAGGTTGTTCTGTTGATTGGATCATCTAGAACCCTCTTCAACTGTAACTTTCCCTTAACAGGGTCTGCTCTATTTAACATTATCCAAAACAAATCAAAGAAGAAAATGATATCTGAACAAATTTCTTCAAGGGACACCTGACAAACCACCTATACCTGGATATATCTCAGTGAACAAAAACTCCCTTAAAAATGTCTTAGTGCATTGAACCAGGTTATACTATTAAGTTAGTCATGGCTTGAGTCAATTTTGATTGAAATATATTTGAGTTTATAATAATAATAATAATAGTAATAATGGTTTCAAATTTTGGAATAAGGTCAACAATTTTGTAGGAGGGGGTAATTCATTTGCATTGACCCCAGTGTTGAATTGGTACTTATTTTTATTTTACTCAAACGGATAAAAGGCAAAGTTAATTCTGGCAGCATTTGAACTCAAAACATAAAATTGGTAAAAAAGCTGCTAAGCATTTTGTCTGGCCCAGTGGCGATTCCACCCACTCACCACCTTGATAATAATAATAATAGTTTGTCTCTTGAGAGTATACTCTCACACCTTTATCACCACCATCTTTGTCTTCTTTCTACTTACTCTCACCCACTTTTGTATCATGTGGGTAGCATGTATCTCCTCTATAACAAGATGCCTGTGGCTGTCCATCTATCATATTTTAGGCTTTCAACACCTTGCATAGACCCACTTCGCTTTCTGCTACAATGCCACTGAGATGAGGGGTCTTTTCCTTTGTCTTGTAAATTGCTAGGTGACTTCTCTTGTGCCAGTATTATGTTAAAAAGTACACAATACACTTTGTAAAGTGGATGACATTAGTAAGTGTATCCAGCTGTAGAAACCATATCAAAGCAGATGTTGGAGCTCAACATAGTCTTCTGACTTGTTAGGTCCTGTCAAACTATCCAGCCTATACCAGCATAGAAGACATATTTAACTGAATAATAGTAATAATAATGATGATAATAATAATTTTGAAACTTTTCCCACTCAAAGAATTTATGAATATTTTAATGTCATATATTAGTCAATTGATCTCTTCAAATTTTGTTCAAATATCAACAGTATATTGTTGTTTAACCCGGGTTAGCAACTCATTTCTGAACCAGGCCTTTGCAACTGTGACCATCTCTTCTAGTTAGGAGTGTCTAGAGACTACATTATCTATTGTCTTTTTTTTTTAAGAAAGTAGTGTATGATTGGAAAGAGATTTACTGCTGTCTAGCAGGATGAATGTACACATAAATGCTCCCTTGTGGGCCAAGTCACCAACATGTAGAGAGAAAGGATGAATGGAGAGTCAGTAAACTGGCTATTTGGTCTTCACTTGTATTTGTTATCTTCAAAAATAAAAAGGAGGAATGATCCTGGATTTCACAGCTAAATTCAAAACATCATTGCTTATTGATCAATTAACATTGTCTGATGAAACTGTTTTCACCAACTGTAATATTGATTTCTGTTTTTAGGAACAACATCAATTTTTATTAAGGAAATGTATAAAGTTAGTGCAGACATGGCTGTGTGGTTAAGAAGCTCACTTTGCAACACCGAAGTTTTGGGTTCAACTCTACAGTATAACACACCTTGGGTTAGTGTCGTCTACTATAACCCCCAGGTTGACTAATGCCTTCTGAATTAAAATGTTAGATGGAAACTGTGTGAAATCCCATCATATATGTGTTTGTGTGTGTGCACATGTTTGTGTTTGTCACTTCACTACCCTTTGACAATTGGTGTTGATTTGTTTATGTACCTATAACTTAGCAGTTTGATGAAAGAGTCCAGTAGTATAAGTATCAAACTTTAAAAAAAACTCCAAAAAACATAACTACTGAGGGCAATTTATTCAATTAAAACTCAAAGTGGTGCCCCAGCATGGCCCCTATCTAACGACTGAAACAGGTAAAAGATAAAAGAGTCAATAATTTCAATGTCAGTATATTACAGGTGAAGGATGTAGTTGACTTGCGTTAGATCTGAACTCAGAACTAAGGTCAACAAAACAGGATGTTGCCTAACACATGGTTCAGTCACTCAGGCCGCAAATACTCTGAGAGAGATCACTTTGAAAACTTAGTGGCCAAGAATTACTGCTGACAAGTTAGCAACATACCATTGCCTTTATTCATGTACCCATGTGCTGACTGGGAAAGGTACCATGAGTAGGTATATCGGAGTTCAAAACAAGTACATATGTAAAAAAATACAATGTAATTAATTACATTTCAGGATTTGAGATTAATAAACTAATACTTCTGCCACATGCTTTAGAAAGTTGGATATTAAAAGCCTCATGATGTTTAATACAATAAAAGGAGAGAAATTATTCAGTCTCTTCAGAGCCAGAAAATATTTCATCCCCCAACAATTGCTGACACTCTGAAAAGCTCCATTGAGGTCAACAGAAGAGTACTTCTCCTCCTCTCCCTCCTCATCTAGGACAGTGCTGCTACTATGCACACAGACATCCTAGACCACATTCTTGCATTCATTTAATGATGAACTGACAAACTCTGGCCTCTGGCCCACAGGTATGTTGTTTCCTCCACTTTGTTCCTCAGAGCTAGCCAGTCTCTTACCTCCTGCACTCAAACACCCCTAACCCACTTATACCTCCTCCTCTCATCATGTTTATTACATCTATCTCCCAAGCTTTACATTAACTGCTATGTTCAGCCCTTCCTTCTCATAATCTCTGGAATCTCCTACCTGCTAATGTCTTTCCAGCAACAGTTTATATAGAACATTAACGTTTCTGTTCTTGGAGTCTTTGCAAAGGTCTTGGACTCTGTCTTATCCTCTTGACTCAGCGAGCAAAGAAGAAAAAGTCTCTTTGCTTCTGCTTTAGTGTTGGGATAAATTTTCTGTCATTTATAAATTATGAAATTGTTTTACAAGATGCAATTGTTGGCCCCACCAAATTTTACCTCTAAAGCTCAAATACACCCTTTCCTCCCCCATATTACCATACTGCTCTCATAGATATGAAATGATAGTACTGCTACACACACACACACACACACACACACACATACATTCCAGATGACATCCAAAGATAAGTCATTTCACTGTCTGACAATGAGGTTATGATTTATTCATCAATTCATTAACTACTGATTTGAAAAGTTGCTACTACAATAGCCTCCAGCCTTATGAATTTACCACCTCTTCTGTTGCTACTACAATAGCCTCCAACCGTATGAATTTACCACGTAGATGTATTTCTAACCCACAATGTCTCTTTTCCCTCTGGTGAGCATTTTCCTCTCTCATCTCATTTTATCACTACTATGATGATAGCCAATCTTCTGAATTAACTATCTAGCTGCGTACCTGACCCACACTACCCCATGGTCCTGACCACACGAAACATTTCTCTTAGTCCTTATTCCCTTGAACTAAAATTCCTCTGGAATCCTGCTCTTCTACATTTTGCAGGAAGACATCAACTTATAAATCTTTAAGCTGAATGCCAGCTACATCACTGGTCAGCATTGTAGGGGCCTGCTATCCTTCTCCCGACTACTTTTAGAATATAAAAGCTGGAAGATTAGTGACTGTTTTTACCTGGAGGTCCACTCCTCTCAGACTTCTGATACCAACCAACACACAGCAACAATGTAACAGATATATTTTTTGACCTCATTTTAACCTAATGAGACAACAAAGAATCCTCTACATGGTCACTCAACCTGCTAGAAACAACAGCTAAATTTCCTTTAAATCACACCATAAATAAGACAAAAGTACATTTGACAATGCAGGCCTAAACACTGGAATTGTCATGGTCAGAATGTCTGTGATCATTAATCAGTTCAATCAATGTTGATGTAGGGTTAAACAACAACAACAACCTAAACTCAAAAGCTATTGTTATGAAATTGTTAGGAGTATAAAAGGTAAAGACCCCCTTTGGTCATAAATGACCATGGGATTGCACCTAGAAAGTTATCCTCCAAGGTACAAGTCTAGGCAAGGCTGTTTATGGAAGACCAGCAGTTCACCATGCATAACAGCCTCCCCTCTCCATGCCACCAATGTTATCTAAGGCTAAGGCAAAGGCTTATATAGCTTGGCACCAGTGATGTTGCAACTCATTTCTACAGCTGAGTGAACTGGAGCTATGTGAAATAAAGTGACTTGCTCAAAAGCACAACACACAGCTCAGTTCAGGAATTGAACTCACTACCTCGTGATTACGAGCCCAATGCTTTTAACCACTGATAGTTGGAGAAACAAGGTACTTAGATGTCTACATTTTAGTTTGTGAGATACAATGTTGCTTCAAGCAGTGCTTCATATCAAAAACAAACTAATTGCCTGATTTTCTTTCATGGCTATTGGAAAAAAAAACTAGTTAGTATTGTGAGAACTATAAGATTAGATAAAAATTGATCTTGAAACATTTCCAAACATGATTCAGTAAGAAGAATTCAATTTATTTTTGTTAAACTGAAAATCAAAGATTGTTGGAATTGAATCCGAAGAAAGTTTTTATCATTCTAATGTTGAATTCTTTGATTCCCCATAGAAAAGTATTCAATAAGAATTAACTGATATTAAGCTTCAGCATGGTTTAATAAGTCTTGCATATGTGCTGTGTTAATTGTAATAATATATTTTAATGTAATAATACATTTAATCCTTTTGATGCTACACTGTTGGAGACAGTTCCTGATTCTATGTTATAAATTTCCTGTTTAGAAGTTTTCATCAACATTTCATGGTAATTTATGTTCCAAATACCAGCTTTATGATGACAAAGTTTTTTTTACTAAAATTGTTCCTTATTTTAAAAAAAATTAACTGAAACATTGGTAGCATATTTCACTGGAAATATGGTAACAAAAGGATTTAATGTAATAATACATTTTAAAGCTGCAAGCTGGCAGAATTGTTAGCATGCCAAGCAAAATGCTTAGCAGTATTTCATCCATCTTTATGTTCTAAATTGAAATTCTGCCAAGATTGACTTTACCTTTCATCCTTTCAGGGTTGATAAAGTAAGTACCACTTGGGCACTGGGGTCAATGTAATTGACTTACTCCTTCCCCCTAAATTGCTGGCCTTGTGCCAATAATTTGAAACCAATATAATTATACATTTAATGTGATGTTTTATTTAAGGTGTAGTCTGTCACATGTTTGTGGTACAGGTATGACCCAGGTATGACTGGTTAAAAGGTTCACTTTGCAATTATGGAATGTTGAGGGTTTGATCCCTTTGTGCAACAGCAGTTTGGGTAAATATCTTCTACCATAAACTCATGCCAAACCAAGTCTTGTGATTTGAAATTGGATGGACAGACTGTGGAAGCCAGTCGGTGGGTGAATTGTTCCTGTAATTAAAAGTGCTAGTCTTGTCAGCTCTGCACTACTTGGATTCTACTTGAGGATTATGTTACAGGTACACTTGTCTGTGGAATACTCAGCCACTTATATTCTAATATAATGAGCAGATTGATATGTTATTGATCAAACAACTGGATCACTTATCAAAACTGATAAATGATTCATTTACTGTATTTATTATAATCCTGTAAAATCAAACATTTTATAACATATATTAATTGTAATATACATAACTAGTTCATTAGTCCTTTAATTTACAGTGGTATGTGTGTAGTCTCTATGAGAAGGCATCAGATATGTTGAAGCCTGATGGTTTTAGTTATGCATTCTTGAATATTAATTATTGAGGCAATTTTTTTTTGAGTAGTGAAGTGGCATTTTCTTTTGTTTGTTTTGAAGGGTTGGAGTTTTGACAAATGTTCAGGGAGAGAAAGTAGATTTTTCTTGCCTATAGTTCTAGACATTTTCTTGCCTGTTCTTGAAGGTTATGAATGTCTGCCAAGTGATATTTTGATCATTACCATTTTCTGCATCAACACCACCATCACTATCATCATTATCATAGTCACTGGTCAATTTTTGTGTGCAATTGGGCATTAGATTTGATTAAGAATTTCAATTCTGCTCCATTTTTGATATCCATATTTCCCAATAAAACTGTATATTTTTCCATTAATGTCCATCACATACTGCTTCTGTCAATAATTTCTTAGATCTCTGATACTAATCCTTACATTACCAACAATCTCATCATGACCTTACTCTCTTCTTATCAATATCCCCATGGTTGTTTATTAAAGATCCTTTCAACAACTCCTTCCACATAACTACTGCTACTTCCACCACCACTTACTAACCATCCCACCTCAACACTTTTATCAGTAACATCTCCGCATTAACTATCAACAGTAGCCCCCACATCATTACCTTCGCTATTAACCCATCACACATTCCTTACCCCATTATCATCTTCTTTTGCACTTTCACAATTAATAACACCTACGCATCATCTCGACCATCATCAACCACTCTACCATATCTATCATCCCCCACCCTCATGCATGCCTGCCCACATTATCAACAACACAACCCACATCCCTAGTCCCTATCAAAATGTCTGAAAAAAAAAGTGTTTCTTTTACAATAATATACTGAACTCTGATTCCTAGTTTTCTGCCTGAGAAGTAAATGTCAGGTTTATATCATTGGGTTGTGTATGCTCTGTTTGTTGTAGATTATGAACACTGTGTAGTGTCTAATGATGAGTGTGTGAGTGAGAGAGAGTAAGAGAGAATATGTTTAGTGAGGGGAAGGGGACTCGGGTTTTTAGATGGTGTTGTGTATGTTGTATAGTGTCTAATGGTATATATGTATGTGTGTGTGTGTGTTTGTGGGGATTTTGTATGTTGTGCACGTATGTGTGTACATGTAAGTCTTGGGGTCTTTGAGTATGTGTGATGGGCAAGACATCTGTTGTGTGGCTGTTTGTTGTGCGATATATATATTTGTTGTAGCCAGTATATGACCTGTGTATGTAGTGGTTGGTGCTAGGTTGATCATTAAACCAACTAACCCTCATATCTTACTTAATTGCCTGTTTCACCTTTAATAAGTTTCCTGCCAATGAGTTTATAATGACTCCATTCTGAATCATTCCAAAACACAAATTTCCCTTTTTTTTTTGCTTGTTTTTCTTTATTTTATTTTATTTATATTCCAAGATTATGAGACTGGACATTCCTGTAAATTATCTTTTTTTTTTTCATTCTTTCTTTCCTCTCCATTTCTCCTTTTAACTGAATCTCCCAACCCTATGCCTATTCCACTCACCACCTACATACCGTCTTTCATTCCTTACTTTCTGTCTTCCTTTCTTTCATTACAAATTTCCAAAAGTGATTCTGCAGTTATCCACCTGGATAACTTCTACACACTCCCTAACTACCTAACTTTTTGACCTGTTGTATCATTACCAACACTACTACTACTACTACTACTACTACTACCACCACCACCACCACCACCGCTGCTGCTGCTCCATCCAAATTATTTCACACACAAGATACTTTATCATAAACTAGATATCAGTATTTTTATTGTTTTTTTATGTTTTCTTTCTTTTATGAAATTGCCTTATTTTTTATTTGTTATTTCCATTTCTTTCTTATAATTATTATTGTTTTTAGCTATAACATTTTATTTTTCCTTCTCTACCACTGTGGGTGGAGAGATTCCTTCAATACTGAATAAAAGCCAAGAAAAATAGTTACCTAAGCAAGAAAAACAGCATAGACATACATATTCACAGACCATCCATTACACATCATATTTCCAATAAATCTTGCTCCTCCAGCCAGAACATCAAGACCTTTACATTGTTTATTCACTCAAAGAAAACTATTTCCACCAGAGAAAAAAAAAGAAAAAGAAATATAATAATTAAAAGCAACTGTTTGATTTACATCCCAAATGTTTAAATAACATTAAAATAAGAGCAGGGCTACCAGATGAGTGAACTACACAAGTATTTCTGCATGTGACATAAATTCTTTTGTGTTTTTATGAAATATCTTAGATTTCTACGAACAGTTTAGAAACAAACATTCTCTTAAATATCATTGCTAATAATTTTAATAAACCCATTGCAGGTATGGTGTGTGGCAAGAAATTTCCTTCCCAGTCACAAGGTTTCAAGTTCAGTCCCACTGCATGGCACCTTGGGAAAGTATCTTCTGTTATAGCCTCAGGCCAACCAAAACCTCATGAGTGGATTTTGATAAACAGAAACTATGTGTGTGTATGTGTTGCTGTCTTTTTGACTTTGTGCAATGGTTGTCAACAAGAGTCTTCATCATGCAAGCAGTGTCTTTCATTTCCAATCTTCCAAGGCATGTCTGGTCTTGGGAAAATATTTACTTACTTGGAAACAAGTAAGAATGGTATCTGTTTGAGAAAATTTGCCTCAACAAATTCCATCTGACCCATGAAAACATGGGAAACTGGACATTAAAATGACAATGACAATATTTTAGATGTATAACAATGCTGTTGCAGTCTTAACATCATCATAGTTATCTGTGTAGCAGACCTGTCATCACAGGTATTTCAGAGGTGACTACCTTGTCTTTTTAAGGACATCTAAAACTTCATTATCTAAAGTGTCTTTCCTGTATTTAAAACAATGGGGATGTGATTTGGCTGCTATATCTAAAAGGTTAAAAGATCACTAAGGATCACCAGTGAGCTCTTTCATTGGCTCATTCTTGTTATTGTTGGCAGAGATGTAACGAAAGTTTTGTACTAGGATCAGTTCAATTAGATATACTCCTCCCTTGAAATATGTAGCATAATACCATTGTCAAGTACTATTATTAAAGGAATATAAAAATAGAAGGAATCATCATCATCATCATCATCATCATCATCATCATCATCATCATCATCATCATCATCATCAACTGCATAAGGGTGGTACACTGACAGAATCATTAGAGCATTGGTAAAAATACCCTATGGTTCTGAAACATTATATTCTAAGTTCAAAATCCTGCAGAGGTCATTTATCCTTTCAGGTTGATAAAATAAATGACCAGTTAGGTACTGGGAGCAAGGAAATCAACTAGCACACCCACCTTCTCCTAAAATTGTTGGCCTTGTGCCAAAATTTGAAACCATTATTATTACTGAACTGGCAGAATCATTAGCACATCAGATAAAATGTTTAGGCAGCATTTCTTCTTGTTCTTTACATTGTGAGTTCAAATGCTACTAAGATCAGTTTTGCCTTTCACCCTTCTGGGATCAATAGAATAAAGTACCAGTCAGGTAGTGGGATTGATGATGTCAACTAAGCCCCTTCCCTCAAAATTTCAAGCCTTGTACTTATATTGGTTTCAAATTTTGGCACAAGGCCTGCAATTTCAGGGGAGGGGCTAAGTCAATTAAATCAACCCCAGTGCTCAACTGGTACTTATTTAATGATCCTGAAAGGATGGATGGCAAAGTTGATCCTGGTAGCATTTGAACCCAGAATGTAAAGATGAACAAAATACCACTCAGCATTTTGCCTGGCATGCTAACATTTCTGCCAGCCCACCTCCCTGAGCTTTGCACCTGTATTAAATGCAATTATTATTATTATCATCACTCATAGTGGTGAACTGGCATAATCATTAGAGCATCAAACAAAATGCTTAGCAACATTTCCTCCAGCTCTAAGTGCCATCTGAGCACTGAGATTGATGCTATTGACTTATCCCTCTCCTTAAACTTGCTGACTTTCTGCTAGAATTTGAAATCATTATCATCCTCATCATCATCATCATCATCAGTAGTAGTAGTAGTAGTAGTAGTAGTTTTATTACATGTTTCACTTTACTCTGAGTCTGTTTTCTAAAACTCTGCACGTTTCAATTTTATTATGACCTTATCAGTGAAGCATACACTTCATCTTTTTTATTTTGCAATATATAAATCATTTTATTTACAGCATAATATTAATTTAAATTATAACATTTAAATACAAAGAAACAAGATAAAATAGCAATAAGAAAGGAAAAGAAAAAAGGTGAGGTGAAGTAGCATAAGGTGGAGAGGGAAGGTGCAATATATTAAGAGTAATATGTGCAATGCCTTGTGGTGCTATTTCTTGTGTATGATGTTTATGTGTTTGTTGAGGGAGTTCTGGTTATGTGTCTGTCTGCTGGATTTGTTATCATTCCCTTCCATCCCAGACGCCTAATTTTATGCGGATATATCTCTCTTGTCAGTCTTCATAGTTAGCTGATCTGGATCTCCAGTTGTTTATATTTAGGTAGTTTCTCCTTTTCTTCCAAACATGAATTGTCCTCTGTTAGAATTGATGCATCAATTGGGAATCCTTTTTTTTCCTTGTGGTTTTTGACAATATCCAAAACATATATGTTGTTCTTGATTGTATTTCTGTTTAGCTGATCTGGATCTCCAGTTGTTTATATTTAGGTAGTTTCTCCTTTTCTTCCAAACATGAATTGTCCTCTGTTAGAATTGATACATCAATTGGGAATCCTTTTTTTTCCATGTGGTTTTTGACAATATCCAAAACATATATGCTGTTCTTGACTGTATTTCTGTTTAAATAAACTGTGTTTTAATTGATTTTAAGAAGAACAAACAAATTTGAGAGATTTCATAAAATAACTAATTTTCCAATGATTAAGCTGGTGTTTCAAGCAAACTTAACAAAAAATGTTTCATACTCTTTTGTAGGGAAAGTTCTTTTGTTTGTTTTCATTGTTTTTGTATCCCTAGATTATAGGGTCTGCACATTCTTCTAAATTTCCTTTTCTATTCAGCAAATTCCATGTACTGTAATGAAAGTTGCAACATCACCTTATACATACAACCTATGTGGAGGCTGGAAAACAGATTTAGGTGGGGGGTATATGCTCGAGGGAGTTAATGTAATTTTGGTTTTGTGGGCTTCCCTCATTGGCCCTAGGTGGTTGTCCCCGCTTCTTATATTGGTATGGTTCATTTCATTCGCTTCACATTGTGTTGTGTTCTTTGTTTTTTTTCAGAATTAGTTCTTTGAACCCCATTCCTCCACTGTTTTTGTAATTTATGTTTGTAGTGACCCCTCTCATTTCTTGCTCTTGGGACAAATAAAAGAAGTCATCATGGCTAGTATCCCCATCAACATTATTAATTATAAAGTCACAGAAATAGTAGAGCACGAGATTAATGCAATTTTGCTATCTTTGTGTTCTGAGTTCAAATCACACTGGTATTGACTTTGTCTTTCATTCCTCTGGGGGTCAATAAAATACACAGCAGGGGCTTAATTCAATAGACTATTCTCTCTCTCTCTCTTCATTCATTTCTGGCTTTGTGCCAAAGATACAAACTACTATTGTTATTAAGTAATTTTAACAAGCACTGCTCTACCTTAACTAGTTGGGTTGTGCAGTCAGTGGAATGGTCAGTCTTGAAACTGGTCAATAGTTAGTGATGATGATGATGGTGTGCTGGTTGTATGCATAGAGTGGTGTTGGATCCAAGACGCATGGAACTGATATCAATATGGTCATATATTAGCATTAAATACTGATGACGTTTAATACTACAGGATAATTTTATATATGTAGCAATGAATGTTTGTATAAGAATGTATGCTTTTGTGTGAGTGTGCATGTCTGTGTGTGTATACACATGAAGCTCAGTGACATGGCTAGAAGATAAGTTCGATTTGGTTTTTGTTTCAGCCTCGCCGGTATTTCATATTTTGCTCTGATTCATACACCTTACCACAGAGCTCACTATTCTGTCCGTATCATTACAATGTCGTTATATTTAGTTCCCGTCATGTCTGGCTCTCTCGATCCCTCTATGCTTCTATGACTACCATTTCTCTCAAATAGTGATGGCCCTGCTTTACTCTGTCCCTCTCATTCCCCCCCCCGTCTTTCTCTCTCTCTCTCTCT
>NC_068990.1:70368966-70372811 GCF_001194135.2 Octopus bimaculoides
GTGCCCACGGCATGTGTAAGGACTTTCGAGCGAGATCATTGCCAGTTCCCCTAAACTGGCTCTTGTGCGGGTGGCACATAAAATACACCATTTTGAGCGTGGCCGTTGCCAGTATCGCCTGACTGACTGGCCTTCGTGCCGATGGCACGTTAAAGCACCCACTACACTCTCTGAGTGGTTGGTGTTTAGGAAGGGCATCCAGCTGTAGATACTCTGCCAAATGCTGTGCGTGAGAAAACCCAGCAAGCCAAGTGAGATCTAAATCTAAGGCCTCAGCCAGTCCACTTAGGCGTACCTTCCTTCATTGGACACTAAACTCCACTTGCGAAGACCTGTTGAGGCAAGTGAAATCGAAATCGAGTTAAATTGGACACTAAACTCCACATGTGAAGACCTGTTGAAGCAAGTGAAATCGAAATCGAGTTAAATTGGACATGAAACTCAGCTTGCGAAGACTTATTGGTGCAAGCGAAATTGAATGTGTGATGGTACCTGTGCCCAGCATCGCCTTTCTGGCACTTGTGCCCGCGGCATGTCTAAGGACTTTCGAGCGTGATCGTTGCCAGTGCCCCTGGACTCGCTCTTGTGCAGGTGGCACATAAAATACAACATCTTGAGCATGGCCGTTGCAAGTACCGCCTGACTGGCCTTCGTGCGGGTGACACGTAAAAGCACCCAATACACTCTCTGAGTGGTTGGCATTAGGAAGGGCATCCAGCCGTAGAAACTCTGCCAAATCAGATTGGAGCCTGGTGTAGCCATCTGGTTTCACCAGTCCTCAGTCAAATCGTCCAACCCATGCTAGCATGGAAAGCGGACGTTAAACGACGGTGTATGTGTGTGTGATATATATATATATATATATATATGTATGTGTTTGTGTGTGTATAAAATTCTTTTTTTAGCAGTGGATCTTGAAGCACATAAAGCTATAAATAGAAGTCTTGGACTTGTTTTTTGTCAAAAAGGGTTTTCCAACCCAATGTTTACATGCTATAAATAATAGCATGTACATATTTACTTCAAGATCCACTGTTCTAAAAAAGAATTATTTGATGTCCTCTCAAAAATTTATTAAAAAAATTCTTATGATTTAGTAACACACACACCAGCGCGCGCATACACACACACACACACACACACACAGAGTTATGTATGTATCATCATCATTGACATTGTAATGTTTGTTTTTTTGTTGCCATACTGGCATAGGTTAGATAAGTTTGCTGTACAGCCTATCACCACCCATCTTGGTGTTTTATCTCATCTACAAGATCTACCATCCTGAGATATGACCTCATTACTTCTTCCCATACTTCCTCCCTCAGTTTCTTTCTTTTGTAGCTACTCCACCACCACCACCACCACCACCACACCACCATTACCACTTTTCCAACAATGGCACTCGTCTCTCACTTACATCACATGTCCATACCAGTGAGTGATGTTGTCTCTCTTGGATACATCATGTTAAATACTTCCACACTCACTTGTTTTCACAACCAATACTGTGTCTTTCACAGAAATTTATATTATTCATGCAACATGTGCATACCTCCTTTTTCATATATATATATATATATATATATATATATATATATATATGTAAGCACGCATTTGTGTGTGTACATATATATCTATCTATCTATGTGTGTGTGTATGTGTACATATATTTATAGTCTTTATATGTGTATTTGTGTGTGTATTACACACACACACACACACACACATACTGTGTACACTCACATAAATACTGCAAGGCATTTTATCTGATGCTCTAACAGTTTCTAGTTGAGAATAATAATAGTAATAATGATAATAATGATAATTCTTTCTACTATAACCACAAGGCCTGAAATCTTTGGGAAGGGGGCTAGTTGATTACATGGACCCCAGTGTGTAACTGGTACTTATTTCATCAACCCTGAAAGGATGAAAGGTAAAGTCGACCTCGGCAGAATTTGAACTCAGAATGTTAAGAGCCAGAAGAAATACTGCAAAGCATTTTGCCCAACATGCTAACAATTCTCCCAGCTTAGTGCCATAATAGTAATGATAATGGTAATAATAATAATAATAATAATAATAATAATGGTTTTCGACTTAGGTACAAGATGAGAAATTTTTAATGTTATTCAGTACCATTGACCCTGAAAGGATGAAAGGCAAAGTTGACCTCAGTGGAATTTGAACTTAGAATGTAGCAAGGTTGGTGGGATTGGAACTCGGAATGTAAAGAAGCTGAAATAATAACAAGAGCAATACCAATATCACTACTACTACTACTACTACTACTACTACTACTACTACTACTACTACTACAAGTGATGATGATGATTTCTAAATTAAGTACAAGATGTCTAGTGATGTTGTTATGTATGGCTCTCTTGATGATAATACAAATGTAATAATAATAATAATAATAATAATAATATTCTGCTAAATATTTTTACTTCAAACGTGAGGAGTATGGAAGGCAGTGCTTCATGTAGCTATTTACTCTATATTTTAGTATTGTGGCATTAATAACAATCAATATTTGTAGTATTGTTGAGAAATGGCTTCTGAGATTCCTAGACAATCATTCACTACTCTCCTGTTATTATATTTTGCTACTGTCTACCCCCATCTACCTCCAGTTGTTCCACCCCCTCATTTCCAATACTTATTCATCTGTAACAATGGTGTGTAATTTTGTCAGATTATTAAGGGGTAAGTTTTGTAGTTGTTGTTTTGTCTTTTCTATTATGATTCATTAGACAAGGAAATAATTGTATTCTCTTGACCCTCCTGGGCATGTTTATAAAACTCAGCTGTTTCCCCATTGTTTGTTTATTTAAGAAATGTTTGATCTTGTTAGTTAAGGGAGCAGATAAAACTATGTCAAAGAAAGAAATAACAAAAACAAAGAAAAAACATTGGCAGGTGAAGAAGGAAAGAAGAGAAAAGAGAAAGAATATCAATGGATGGTAGTAGGAGTAAAAGAATGATAGAGATTTGATTGTTGGGGAGACAATGCATATCTATTTTATTTACATTTGTCTTAGATTGCCTGTTATTTTCTTTCAAGTTCAAAAGAATACATCCAATGTACAATAATGGTGGCTCTTTTCTGTTCAATTACTGACCTCAGCAATGAGGAGCCAATTCACTTTGTTCTGCAAATTTTTGGTTTACACATTAACACTTAGGTTCAGTATCAATTATTATCTTGTCCTTTTCATTATCTATAAACAAGCCTGTATACTTTTAGAGGTGACAAAACAAGCTGTGATGTTAAAATAATTTTCATAGGGAAATTTTTGGATGTATCCCAAAATTTTAAAGTGGGTTGTAATCTTGCTTCATTGAATGCTCTCTGATGCTAGTCTCTTGATTATTTGATGTAAATGTCAGCAAAGTCCTGAGAGTTGCTCTTTAACCCTTTTGATACTAAGTCACCTGAGACTGCCCTTATTTTTATGATGCACATCTTCTTTTAAACTTATCTAAATTAAAACCTTCCTTTGAAATTTCATGTTAATTTATGTTTCAAATACCAGATTAATAAGGACAAATTAATTTTTATAGTTTCATTATTTTCAAAATTAATTGAAATGAAGGCAGTGTGTTTCAGCAGAAATAGAGTAACAAAATGGTTAACTCAGGTTACATGTGTGTTAGGCACAACATGAAGTAACATGAATGTTTCCCTAAACACACCAGCATTAGTTGTCAAGCAATGTTGGGGGGGGGGGACAAACACAGACACACACACACACACATATACAACAGGTTTCTTTCAGTTTCCGTCTATCAAATCCACTCACAAGGCTTTGGTCGGCCCGAGGCTATAGTAGAAGTCA
>NC_068990.1:70372821-70375320 GCF_001194135.2 Octopus bimaculoides
GCCCGAGGCTATAGTAGAAGTCACTTGCCCAAGGCGCCGCACAGTGGGACTGAACCCAGAACGATGTGGTTGGTAAGCAAACTACTTACAACACAGCCACTCTTGCGCCTATATATATATATATATATATATATATATATATATACATATACTAACAGTAATACCCATCGTTCATCAGGTAATTACTTTTACTGTTTCTCGGGGCCGAGAAGCTAGAAAAATAGGTATATCATATAGAAGAATAGCTTTATGGAATCTAGTTGACTGTGATGGCACTGAAAAGACTGCAGGTCAAGTGGAACATCACTGTTCATATAGAAAAAGCATTGCACATTGTGTGTTTGTTGAATGTTCATTTTTTTATGGTCTTTTTTAGTGGACATTTTTTAATTAGGAATATCACTAAGTAATAGTGAAATGAAATTACAAATGCTGTGTGAGTGAACAATTAGTGTTGTACCATTGCATAATTTTTGTTGAGACAAATTAGGCAATAGTAGTATTGGAGATATAGAAAAAGCATTGCATGTTGTGTGTTTGTTTGGTGTTCATTTTTTGACGGTCTTTTTTTAGTAAACATTTTTATGATTAGGAATATCAGTAAGTAATAGTGAAATGAAATTACAAATGATGTGTCCTGTCAGTGTTAGTGCTGAAATTCTGACGCTATATTACAGGAATGAAAAGCAAGGCAACAATAAGTAATAATAGTTCAATGAAATTACAAATGCTGTGTCCTGTCAGTGTTAGTGATGAAATTCTGACACTATATTACAAGAATGAAAGGTAAGGCAACAGTAAGTAATAGTCCAATGAAATTACAAATGCTGTGTCCTGTCAGTCAGATTTAGGTTTACTCGACCTCTATGTGTGTATTATATAAGAGAAAAACATGTAATAATTGAAGTAGAAAAAACGATGGATTTTATATACGAACTTTTGTTTGTTCTTCAAGTTGCAATGCAGCAACTTTTAGTGTTTGGCCCTGACTTTTATTAATGCTCATGGCAAAAGAAAGTGAGATAGGAAACGGTAAGGGCTTAAATTTGAATAGGACATTAGATGGTATAACTGGTATGCAAGGAACGAAGACGGTGTCACGTTTACCACAACAAGTGAGAATATTTGCCTCAATGCAGTTCATCAAAAGTTTGTGCACAATTAGTGTTGCTTCCCTTGAACCATTTACTTTCACTTTATGGGACAAACGCAAACACAAATGGACAGAATCTCTCTTTTATATTACTACGACACTCCATCGGTTATGACGATGAGGATTCCAGATGATCCAATCAATGAAACAGTCTGCTCGTGAAATTAACGTGCAAGTGGCTGAGCATTCCACTGACATGTGTACCATTAACGTACTTCTTGGGGAGATTCAGTGTGACATGGAAACAAGAATAAAAAGTGAGAGAAAGTTGTGGTGAAAGAGTACAGCAGGGTTCGCCACCACCCCCTACTACAGCCTCGTGGAGTTTTAAGTGTTTTTGCTCAAACACTTACAACACCCAGTCTGGGGATCAAAATCGTGATCCTATGACCTCGAGTCCGCTGCCCTAACCACTGGGCCATTGTGCCTCCCCTCTCTTTTATATATATATATATATATATATAGATGCACACACACACATGTGCACATGCGCACACACACACACATTATATATTTATACATATATAGTAGCAGGGTTGTTGAGAATTTGGTATGTTGGTAGGTTTTCCATGAGCATTGAGTGAAATAACAGATGTCAGCTTATGATTGGAATCAAGTCATTGACCTGCTTTGCTTGGAACATCATCTCTATAGCAACTGATTCTACCAACAATAATAATAATAATAATGATAGGAAGATGATCATTACAATGACATCTTATGTTGGTTTAATTTGAAACATCAGAATGAAAAGTGGAGTGGATGAAAAAGAATGAAGCTCAGACTTTCTGAAAAGCATAGTCAATGCAATACCAATTTGTAATTAAAAACCTAATTTACATAATGTTAATAAATAAACATAATCAGCAGAAACAGGAAATTGGATTTAAATAGGATTCCTTTAGTCTACCATATTAATTATGTCAAATCATTGACTAAGAAAGAACCAAAGTTGATTATTTTTCACAATAACATTTTCTTTATGCATGGTGACCTAACAACTCATTCAGTGATCTAGAGCACAACCAGATGTTCCAAAACTGAGATTTGAACAATATTTCCTGAAAATTCCTGTGTGACAAAGATATAGTGCAAAACCTAAGAAAGAGGGAATTTTGTGCTAGTTTCTATTGTAATATTTGTTTTTCATTTTTTTAATTGATTCAATATTAATTTTTTTTCCCACAAAGGTGTAGGCATAGCTTGTGGTTAAGGTTTTCATTTCAATCTCAGTATGCAGCACCTTAGGCAATTGTCTTCTTTTGTAGTGCTCAGCCAACCAATGCCCTGTAAGTGAATTTAGTAGATGGAAATTGTGCATCACATGTGTATATATATATATATAT
>NC_068990.1:70375375-70378658 GCF_001194135.2 Octopus bimaculoides
GTGATACTAATAGCTTAGTGTTAGAACTTCTGTATAAAACATTAGGTGAGTATAGAGTGTAATATGTTCCCTTGTCGTGGTTTGAAGTGAACTAATGTAACTTGTAATATATTTCCAAATAAGGCTATTTTCCCCCATGGTCAAACATGTTCTCATAAGATATTGGAATTGCATGAAACTGCTTGAATGAGGGTGACAATCATTTCACATGTGTAACTTGATGTCAAGAAGCATTGCACAGGACCAGAATTTTTGACTTCAGTCAAATATAGAAAACTATTCAAATCCTTATCAGAGTATCCACATAAGTGGAGTCTAGACCTCCCGGTTTGTACTGGCATCAAGTCATATAAGTTGTAACAATGAAGTCAAACCAGACAGTGGTATTTTGAAATCATTTAATATGTACATTTCAGGTCTGTGAAATATATAATAGGAAATGTTGCTGTTATGCCAAACCTTCATCAGTTAAAACATTTCACTGAAGGTCTTGCATAATGGTTGCATTTCCTATTATATATTATGTAGAATGAGACATACATATTAAATGATTTCAAAACATCACTATTTGTTTTGACTTCATTGTTACAACTTATATAGTCATTTAAGAATCCATAAGTCAGAAAAAATATGCATTCATGTATTTGTCAATAGAGTAGGTATATTAAAGTGCACAGTTTTAGAGATCCATTACAGCCAATCTTACCATTCAATTTTGCATTGGATATTAAACTGGATGTTAGATGTCTAACATCTCATTTAAATACCCAATGTGAAACCAATTGGTTAGGTTGGCCATGATGGACCTATAGTAGTATTATACACTTTGATTGAAATATATATTTACATCTATCTCTTTCTGTGTGTGTGTGTAATTATTAGGATTTTGACATTGCAGAGTATAGCCATGTTGTTAGAATGTTAAGCTCGTGATCGTAAGGTCATGGGTTCAATTCCTGTACTGGCTAGCATACTGTGTTCTTGAGCAAGGCACTTGATTTCGCATTGCTTCAGTCTATTCGACTGGAAATGAGTAACAGCCCAGTGAACTACATCTCTTTAAAGACTGATAAAATAACTGCCAGATAATCTATAAAGTTGAGTAGGACCCTTAAAAGCAATGGTCTGACATGTTCACTAACAAACCAGTTAAAAAAAGGAAAAGGACAAATTTAAGCAAAATGAAAAAAAGAAGATTGAAATTCTGTTACTTTCCATCAAATGTTAGTGAGTAAGAGAGAGAGAGAAAATGGAGATGTTATCATATTGTGTGAGTAGATGCATAGCAACAAGTTTGGTTTCACTATTCACTCCATAAATATGAAGGTGTCAATGCTAGCTGATAGATTTCTCAATCAAATATTCATTGATATGGACCCTCCATCTCCCCGTCCCTCTCCCCTCCTCCCCCTCATCATCATGGGGACACTTTTCTTTTGCCATGAAAAACAATGTATATAGGAGTGTGTCTGAATTTGTACACACACACACACACTATTTTATTTACATGTAGGTGCATAGGTGCTGTTATGCACAGTATATATAGGATTACACCATCCGATATATCTCTCCTCCTCCAAGATGGTAGAGTGTAATTTGAGGTAGATGTAGCTGTTATTTCCAGCAAGTTGAGCAGTCAGTGAGAGTTGAGTTCTTATGATTAGCAAGTAAGAATTATCAAACAAACTGGTAGTATGTTACCTACCCTATAGGCTAGTAAAACACAGCAGTTTGGTGAGGTTGTGAACATATACCTACTGTCATCTTTAACGTAATTGGGATATTGTTACATTAATTAGTGTTATATTGGTGTCAGATGTAGGGGGGAAATACTAAGAAAGTATGAACTGAACAGAGGTTGATTTCAGAGGCCCCATAGTATATGTACCGTGTGGTGTTTATAATACAACTCTGGTGCGCCACTTTCAGGAACTATTTCATGTGTATTGTATTGTTAAAGCTCTGACAGTAGGTGCAAGAGTGGCTGTGTGGTAAGTAGCTTGCTTACCAACCACATGATCCCGGGTTCAGTCCCACTGCATGACACCTTGGGCAAGTGTCTTGTGAGTGGATTTAGTAGATGGAAACTGGAAGAAGCCCGTCGTGTATATATATGTGGTTGAGCTTTTTCCCTTTTACCAAGCCACTGTTTACGATGTCTAACATTTCGATAGTAGATCCATTTTTCGTTATCAGTCACAAGTCTATCCAAAAAGGGCGAAATGAGTTCACGAGAATGGAGGGAAGAGATGTCAACTCGGGATTTGCAGTTGCTTTTGGACAATTCATGAGGTACCCATTTTCCAAGTTTAAGAACCTTTCCAAGTTGTTGAAGATGACGATGAACAGTTGTATGGTTTGAACTAAGCTTTATTTCCAATTCTTCAACTGATTATGCAGGATTTTCTTTAAGTAATGCCTCAAGGAGCTTATCATCAAACTCAACTGGACGTCCTGTTCAATCTTCATCTTCAAGGCTGAAATCTCCACTTCTGAATTTTGCAAACCATTTTCTGCAAGTTCTTTCATTCAAGCATTCTTTCCCAGAAACTGAGTGTATGTTTTGAGTCACTTCGGCCGCTGAGTTTCCTTTTTTGTACACATAAAGTATTATGTACCTTAAATGCTCTTTGGATACTTCCATGTTAGAAAGGGTTTTAATCAAAGAAATTTAAATTCTATTGTTGTGTAAAATAATATTTAATTAGTTTAAACGTACACAAATGCATAAAAATAATTTTTAATTCCATTAGACATTCTAAAATACTATTAAATTTCATTCAATTTTAGAATAGGTAAAATCGGACAGAACTTATGGGATTGCCTGATTTATAGAGGTTCCTTCACTGACTTGTTAAGTTATTACATAACTCCTGAGATGAGCACATAACTCTTATTTGTAGATTGTTCCTTGTTGTTGTTGGACTAACTAACCTACATGTCACACGACTTTGATAAGACCTAGGGCAACAACAACAATATAATTAGGAAATTAATGAGGTTTCTATTTTTTGTGCAGTTGACAGGTCAGACATGTAAATTACTTTACCACAGCAATAAAACTTTGTGTGTGTGTGTTAATCTATATATATAAAAATGAGAATGTGTGTCTGTCTGTCTGTCTGTCTGTCTGTCTGTGTGAATGCCTAAAACTCGAGAACTACGCAACCAATTTCATTCAAATTTTACACATGCCTTACTTAGGGTTCCAGTTGTGTTTTAGTCAAAAACTTTTTTTAACTTCTTGCAGAGTTCGAGCCCACGGCAACATAATATCTCCTCC
>NC_068990.1:70379557-70410992 GCF_001194135.2 Octopus bimaculoides
CAACGGTACAGATTTCTGCAATGTGGTGCATAAATTGTCAAGTAAATGAGCCGCATCTTTGCCTCCACTGATTCACTTGCAAAGTGTTGAGTAAAATTATTTCGTTGCAGACCTCCTTTGGGTCTTTTTATTATCACTGCGGCACACATAGTCCCCAGTTGGTAACATTGATTTCAAGGCCCTCCTAGATGAGAGACTGGCATTCCACTTAATGTCTATGTTCCATGCTGGCATGGATTGGAGAGTTATTAATGTAGAAATATGGTATCGTAGCTACTAACAGTTGAGGGTTGCGTAGTCTAGACGGCGTTTTTAGATTTCATTATTCTCTTTAACCCGGGCAAAGCCGGGTATTTCTGCTAGTATTTTAATATAAGCTCTGACAAGAGATGCAAATCAAACATCCTCATGCTGTAGATTATTTCATTGCTGAGTTTCTTAGAAACAACATTTCATAGGGAAGTAAAAAGCCACCTCCGCATTTTATTATGTCCATGAAGCAAAGAAGTTTAGGACATGCATATTACTTAATACAATTTAATAAATTTTAATTCAAAAATCATATATATGTATATTTGTGTGCATATGTGTGTATATGTACCAGTGAATTGGATGTTTTACATGCCCCTTTGAAGGAATGTTTTTTCCTTAGTTTGTTACTTTATATATGTGTGTATATATATATATATGTACCATTTACACAAGTTGTTACATAACAAGCATAACCATAGATATGTATAAGTATATATACATGCATGTGCATGCACCCCCCACCACCACACACACAGCTGGATGGATAGATGAATGGATGGATGAATAGATAGATAGATAGAAACACCTAATCTCATTTTATTTATTCTTCAATACTAGCTGACATTTCTTTTCTCCACCAAAAGGTTCCATCTGAAATGTTTTGTCTGTTTTGTCTTCCTCCCAACATAACATTTATTCCACTCTTTGAATTATTTATATTACTTTGAGTCGACACTAAACATTACCATTTTCTGCAGTCTACTGATTTACTAAAACTTTTATGATGATTTTTAGCAGTTACGTTATGTATGCAACTTAAATCCTTTTTGACTATGTTTCTTATGAAATACTTTACCTATGAGCTTCAACTATCTTTGAAGAATGAGTAAGAGTTCAGAAGGATTTAAGAGAATAGCTAATTTTTTATTGTTATGTTGGTGTGCTGAGAATTCAGTGCAGATGTGTAGAAAATGTTCAAATGAAAAATGACTGCATTCCGAAAATTATTTTGTATATTTAACAAGTAGAGGGATACTGCAGTAAAGGAAGATGCATCCTTAGGTAAAAGGATAAGTTGGAGCAATCACTAAAGACTCTACAGCCTAATTTAACATTATGAGAAAGCCAATGCTTAGATCAACCTGTATGGCATAAAATGTGTCATGATGCGTCAAAACAATTTGAGTTGAAAAAACAAAACAATAAAAGAATTATATCTTGCAGTCAACAGACACATTTGCCTAATCCCAGGCAAAATCAAAATCATCAGTGTCCCCATTCTGACTTCATTGCAAGATCCATACCTGGATTCAAATTATGTTCGTGCATCCATTGCAAATAGATACAGCTTCTTTTATTTTTAAAGTTGTTTTTTTTTTTTAACCCTCTCCTGAAACCACTCATACATCAAAATTGAGGAAAGAAACCATAATGTTGGTGTATGAAACATAGAACAGTATAATGGAAGATTTTGTCTTAGTTATAAAGATAAAAAGCTTAAATTTTCTTTTATCATAAATTCACATTTTTTTTTATCATAGAACCAAAAATGATCTGTAGTTGGTCAGTGTTGAACGAGTTAAAAAAAATTGTTCCTCAGCTATCACTAATACTCTAATTTTCTTATGGCAATGGATATAATTGTTAGGGTCTTTTCTCTTAAGTTACATAGCCATGACAGCAATCTCTAAACCTTGAAACCTGTGAAAGCAAACTTCTTGGTCATTAAATAAATTTAACATGTGATTATTCTGGTTAACTTACTATATTAACCTACTATATAATGGCTCTGCCTCCTAGCCATCACTAGATCAAAGGTTTTCTATAAAGTCATTTCATCACAATATTGATGAAGTTCTGATTCTCACATTAGCAACATGTGGCCTCTTTATCTATCTATTTTCTTTCTCTTTTCACAAGAACAGTTTATTTGTTCTATGATACTCACTTCTTCATTGGTAACCATCCTTCAGTCTCCTTATCCACATACAACTTCTATTTTCCACTCAAGGCATCCACAGCTGCCATGAACAGAAGCCTCAAAACCTTTACACAGAAACACTCAACAGTACCGAAATGTAGACTTTATACATCTATGAGAAACAAACCAAAGAGACAGCTCACAGCTAGAAACATATCATTCCTTAAAAACTTGAGACCTTATAGTAATATTAGATAATGTTACATTGCTATCATTTATTTTTCATACAACCATTACTGTGTAGCAAATAACTTAGTTAACTTTATCAGAACCAGAAAATATATCAGATGAGATCAGCTGCTAACTTTATACTCTAGAGTATTGCTTATATAACTGGGATAGGAGAATGTTGTATGCCATATCCAGAAGTAAAGTTTACAGCTTTAACCCTTTCGTTACCAACCCAGCTGAATCTGGCTCTGGCTCTATAGTACAAATATCTTGTTTTCATAAGTTTTGAATTAAAATCTTCCACCAAACCTTAGTCACAATTTATGTTCCTAACACTAGCTTAATGATAACTAAGTTATTTTACTAAATTCTTTGTACACAGAGCATCTCAAAATAAATACGGTAACGAAAGGGTTAAAATCCTCATTTAATAGCCCTTTATTATAGTATACTGTGGTCCAGTGTAGAGGAGTTTCTTTAGTTTATCTCTTGTTTCTTTTCTTAAACAAATACTGACCCTTACTTAGATGTATATACATCAGGAAAGCTTTGTGAGTCAGTGGAAATGCACCATATGCTTTTTTTTCAACTGACTACAAAAACTCTTGTCTCAGACTCAAAGCTAATGTTGTCGTCATCGCCGCTGCCATCACTGCTACGTGGCAGAATTGTTAGAGCCTTAGACAAAATGCTTTCCTATATTTCTTCTAACTCTTTGCATTCTGGGTTCAAATTCCATTCATTTTAGCTTTTACTTTTCATCCTTCCAGGGTTAATAAAAGAAAGTACCAGTCAAGTACTGGAGTCAATAGTATCAACTCACCTCTTCCCCCTCAAAATTGCTGGCCTTGTGCCTAAATCATAAATCATTTTTATTATAAAGTATTGCAAGCTACTTTAATCAACAGGGATGTTGTTTTGAGGTTTGGTGACCACAAGTCTCAGATCTCAAGAATCTTTCTTAGGATTATTGTAGACTGTAGGATTGGACATTTCTACAGGTCAACAATGCAAGTCTCAGTTTCAGTATTTCTCAGTCTCTTAGGTAGCAGTTTGGGTGTTGTGCCAACTTCACCTGCTGCTACAGGAGTAATCGTCACCCTTATTTTCCACAATCTTTTCATCTCTCTCACTAGATCATGATCTCAATATTTGAAATTTCTTTGGTATCCACTTTGTTACCACATGGTAATTGCAAAGTCTATATAACATTACTCTTTTTTTTTTTTGTCCCCTCCAACTGTTGCTGTTGTAGTTATGTTATGTATGATTATTGTTGTTATTATTATTATTATAACAAGCAGCCAGAATCATTAGCATGCTGGACAAAATGGCTGTATGTTCTGAGTTCAAATTTTGCTGAAGTTGACTCTGCCTTTCATTCATTTGAATACTGAGGTTGAAGCAATTGACTAATTCTCATCCCCTTAAATTTGCTGACCTTGTGCCAAAGTTTGACATTTTTACTATTATTATTATTATTATTATTATTATTATTATTATTATTATTATCATTATCGTTATTATTATTATTAATCACACAAATGAGATAAATGATTAAACACTAAATGTCTGTATTTTCTGTTTGACTTTTCATAATTGGTAAAATCCATCCATGAAGAATAACTCTTTTAATTCTCTTTAATTAGATTGTGGAATGGAGGTTATCCTTTCCCAAGAGTTTTATTGATTTAAGTGAAATGATTCTAAGCAGGAATCATAATATTCATAGACTCAGCTTGCCTACAACTTGCTAAAATTGTACAGCATTCCCCTAAGAGTATAGTATGTGCATGCGCGCACACACACATACAGACATACATACGCATGCACACACCTGCGCATGCACACACCTGCGCATGCACACACACACACGCACACACAAAATAAATAAATGAGTAAATAAGATAAATAATTAAACATTTTTGTAGTAATTTTTTTTTAGCTATTATTTCTGTTAAACAAATATTATGAAAAAATATTGTATGAAATAATTGGGGGTTTCTATGCTTTATTGTAAATGGACACAGGTATGGTTGTGTGGTTAAGTAGCCATGCATTTTGGGTTCAATCTGATTCCACAGCACCTTGGGCAAGTAGTTTTTTTGCTATTGCCTGGAGCTGACCAATGCTTTGTAAGGGAAATTTGTTGATGGAAACTGAGTGGAAGTTTGGTGTGTGTGTGTGTGCCTTTGTATATGTTTTTTTTTTACCTCCCCTACTGTCTTCTTGACAACTAGTGTTGGTTTGTTTACACCCCCATAATTTAGCGGTCCAACAAAAAAAGACTGATAGAGTATCAGACTTAAAAATAAAACTTAAATACTGGACTCGATTTGTTTGACTAAAAGACTCTTCAAGGCAGTACTCTAGCATTGCCACAGTCCAGGATTGAAACAGTTAAAAAATGTAAAATGAGGAAATATTGTTCTTTTTCTTTTAATGTTTTACTGAAAATAGCCATCATGGGTTTTGAGTTTAATTCTAACTTCAATTGTTTGAAACAAGGACAAAACAGAAAATTAACTAATTTTGTGTTATCTTCTTACTTCTAACCCAATGTCTAAATTAATACTTTAACCCTTTAGCATATCCAGTCAAAATAATCTTGTTTTATCTTCAAATTGGCCACATCCAGCCTCACACATTTACTCTGCAATATTATTCTAAAAATAAACAATCATATCATTGAAAAGCTCAAAGCTACAAGGTAATGTATGACTAACTCAAATTAATGTAAATAAACAAGCATTACATTTGGCAGAAAAATCTGACTGCTAAAGGGTTAATAGATCCAGCCTTATTTTACAAATTATATCAATGTCTCTGACAGTAAACTGAGAATTTGATTTATAGCACTTATTTCTTCAAGTAAAAACAGTCATTGTAAATACCATTGGGCTCCAGATATATAGGATGTGGTGGTAGACTAGATCTACTGAGGCTATGGTGGCATAATGTGGCCTTTTGATACCAATAGGGCTCCAACAGCAAAATTATCAGCAGGAAAACTGCAGACCAGCCCAGCAAGCCAACTTGTCCAGAGAAGAAGAAGTCATGCACAGCTAGATGTCTTGTGAAATGTAGTTCTTCATTGCCTAGCTTCACATCCCTGTTCCATGCTTACTGCCTGCCTTCTGTACTCATGTACCAATCTTTCAAACAGTCATGTGCCTTCATAACTCTTTTTCAATGTTCTGGCATGTTACCCAGCATCCAGTGTGACTTACTGAATTCCCACTTCCTTCTCTTGCCAACATGTTAATTAGCATCAATACTATTACAGAGACTTGCTAAATGTTGTCACATAGCTGCAGCTGCTAGTGTTTCTTAATTGACCACCTCTCAACTGAACATCTGTTCATACATCATCATCGTTTAACATCCGCTTTCCATGCTAGCATGAGTTGGACGATTTGACTGAGGACTGGTGAAACCAGATGGCTACACCAGGCTCCAATCTAATTTGGCAGAGTTTCTACTGCTGGATGCCCTTCCTAATGCCAACCACTCTGAGAGTGTAGTGGGTACTTTTACATGCCACCGGCACGAAGGCTAGTCAGGCAGTATTGGCAACGGCCATGCTCAAAATGGTGTATTTTACGTGCCACCTGCACAGCAGCCAGTTCGGTGGCACTGGCAACGATCTCGTTCAAATGTCTTTACATGTGCCATCCAGCACAAGTACCAGAAAGGCGATGCTGGGCATGTGCAGCTTGCTGTCACAGTAGCTAGAACTTTATTCACTCTTTCATAACAATATGTAGTGGGTGTTAAACCCAGTGATATATTAGATCTAACCATGACTGTGGTGCTCTCAAACTTCAACAATCATTTCTAATGAGACTAGGGTTTTCATTTCACATTTGAGGTGAATTCATTTAGGTGATGCAGCAAATTCCCAAGAAGAGAGTTCATGAACATCAAACGTTCCTATTTATTTTTTCAGTAAATCTGTGCTCTTGATCTTAAGATAGCAATTATTAGATGGACAGCTGTAGCAAAAGACCACCAGAATAGATACTTCAGTATTTCATTTAGCTGAGTTCAAATCAAGTGCTGATTTGCTCTGACTCTTATCTTCCCAGACTGTTATATAATACATCATTAAATAATACATAATATACATTATTAAATTGACTTTACTGCTCCTTTACAAACTTAATTTTAAACTTAGTTGAGAGAAATTCATAATTATTCTATATTATTATTTTTATTTTATTATGAGCTTTACATTCAATGTCATAGAGAACACCTGGTATTAAATATGATGTAGTGGTTCTAGAGTCAAAACAATTCTAAAATCATATGTGCTTCTCTAAGACTCATTTCATAACTCTCTTCTTGCTGCTAACAAGAAGAGAGTTATGATAAGCAAGACAAATGATAACAGTTAATGTAAGAATTTTCTGTCAGACAAAATTTATGAACTCTGTTTACTTAGGCATATTTATTCACCTCATGAGGATGTTTTTCAAGAATCCTTTAAAAAAATATTATGTTTAGCATTTTTTTTTTTTTTTTAAACTTGAGAATTCTCTAAATTACCAGTTCACATTGATGCAACCCAAAAGTTTTTCTTTACAATCTCTATATTTCAGAAGACTATTTGATGACAAAACTTCAGTACAATTTCAGAAAATGCTATGCTTTTTTGATTTAATAAAATAACTATAACTATTTTTAAATTAATAGAATACCTAAGTGTAAAAAAATTCTCCAAATTGATAATATAGTATTTGATCTAAATTGATTAAAGTGAATTATTTGCCAGGTGATGAGTTCAAACAGATATAATGTTTTGCTGTTTTTATCCAACTTTAATTGCAAAAATCTTGAAGCCATGGTTATATTAAATAATTCAGGTGGTGTACCAAATGACATAACCAGGTATATGTAATGGCATATTGAATATCATATTCAAACTTGCAAAACTGGAATGTTTAACTCCATGGAAATAAAAACCCCACCCCACAAAGTTCCTAAAAACCAATGAATTGCCTTTAATGTTCCTTTTATCTCTTTCTTTACCTAGAGTATTCTTTCATCATATGACATAGATATTAATGATTTGTTGAGGATGCACAGTCTGTTATTACTTTTTAGTTTTGAACCTAGCCAGATTCTCTCCAGCTTTGCCAGGATATAAAAATAAATAGAAGATAAAACAGTAAAAAAAAAAAAAAATCCCATATGAAAAATTATCCTGTCATTGTAGTAAAATTCTCTTTTCTGCAGAATATGGACTGAATGTTCTGGAATCCTTTGATCTTTTATTCTCCAATATTAACTTGGTTTTATTGAATATTTTTTATCTTCTCTACTAATCCCATTTCTAGAAGAGACTTTGCTAAATGTGTCAGGAATGTCTGATTCCATCTGACAATTCTTAGCCATCTTCCTTTTCTCCTGGTTTATTCTTGAATAAAGGAAATTATACTGAATGTGAAAACTCTATCACTGTTATCTCTTCCTATGTACATTGATGTACATCAACCATGCACAGAGGTGTATTGATGACTGACATACACTAACATGCTGACATAAGATACATAAGGAGCTCTATAAGTATGTCAGAATATTGTCTTCTTTTAGCTTTTCTTTGAAGTAAGTGTGCACATACTCTCTGTCCGTCTGTCTGTCTGTCTGTCTCTCTGTCTCTCTCTCTCTATATATATATATATAAAGAAAATTGTGAAATAAATTTTCAAAAGGCTGAATACTTTATTAGATGTGTATTTTATATATTTAATGTCTACTTTTTGGCTTCCTCTATTATCTCTGTACCCCCCACCTCATCTTCCAGATATCTAAATCTTGTGTTTCTGTCTTTCATTTATTTTCTTTTTCTTGTTTGCTCTGTCAAACTGCTTTTTTTTTTCTTCTAAATTTAATGGTACCACAGCATGGCTACAACCTCTGGCTAAAATCAGTAAAAGAATAACAGAATATATACAACTTCCTACTTTTGCTATGAAGACCTTTATCAACTGTGAAGTAGTGGTCAAGTCTATAATCAGTTGTGTTTTATCCATGACCATCCTGTTTAGGATTACATGTCACTTTAAAACAATAGGATATCACTTGAAGGAGTTTAGCTGTTGTTTCTAGCAGATTAAGTAATTGTAGAGAGGCTTTCTGACCAGTTAATTTTCACTAACATGAAGCCGAACTATAATGTAAAAATTTTTAAGGTGTATTTACACTTCCTTCACAGGGCCTAATTACTTATTCACATTCCTCTTCTCACTATCCTCACCTCTTCCTCTCGCTCAAACTCTTCCATTAGTTCAATTAATTCCATTTATAAATGCATTCTCTTCCGCTCTTTCCCTTTCTCTGTGTCTATCTAACTATCTATCTCTAGCCATCATCCAAGATACCATACAGAGTTACAACAACCTCCAGCTGCATTCTAAAATATTTTACTAAACCAAATTCAAGTCTTCTATTTGGCAATAAAGCAATTCTTTGTAGAATATTCCAGGATTGTGTATCATTCCTGTTGGGAGGTGATTCTATGAAGAATCCTTTGGAAAATGATCAAAAACATGCAGAAATAATTCTGCCATTTCACACTAACCCAACCCATATTCATTCTCTCAATTTTATGAGATTTATTTAAAATTTCTAACCATTTTTTTTTCTTTTTTTAAATAGAGTTGAAATTTGTTTCAGTCTCTGTTTTCTGAAGCCAGTGAGAAAAATGTCTATGCAATCTTTGCTAGAATATTAACTCATTTCAGGTTATATTATACAATTACATCTCTGACCAGAAGTTCTACAAAACAGTGAAACAGTACAACATGCATTCAGTCAGTCTTAACTAACTTACTTTCCCTCAATGAGGATGTCTGTACATGGTCACTCAACATGTTAGAAATTGCAACCTACAACTTTTTTTAAAAGAAAGAGAAAAACATATTAGATGCCTTGATTTCTAGAGATTTCTAGAGAAAGCCAAAAAGTTGGGATTGTCATAACTGGAATGCCTTCTAATCACAGGTCTATTTGGCAGCTGGGTCTGATAATTGTCTTATAAATCATAGAGACATTTAGCTGTAAGGTCGCTTTACAGAATTTGAGCCATGTTACTCTAGGGCTTGGGTTTAATCGTAATGAATATAGTTTCTGCTAATTGAGTAGCAAAACATTTTCAAAGTACTAACAATGCAATTTACCACTATTCTTAAGACATCATTATAACCATTGTCACTACCATCATCATCATCATCATCATCATTGTTTTACATCTACTTTTCCATGCTAGCATAGGTTAGATAGGTTTTTTTGAGCCAGTATTTTTTACAGCTGTATGCCCTTCCTGTTACCAATCCTTTTAGTTGCCTCTTGTAACATGTAGGAACACAGTGTATGTATTCTTGAACAGGGTATGCATTGTTTCATTTAATATTTCTATTTTCATGTATACATGATTAATTATCCCTTTCATGAATCTTTGAGATACACAAAACAAGAGCTTTTGTCTTTAACCTTCACTGTGTTGATTAAATTTTTTGCATGAAAGCTGATGGTGTATGATCCTAATCATATGTGAATCAGTTTTGCAACCTCTTTCTAACGGCCTGCAAAAATGAAATGTTTGCACTATGTATATAAAATGTGGAGAATTCCAGAAAATACCCTTCTATCAGAAATGAGTTAATTTGGTTCCTGGATCTCAAGTGCACATGCATAGGGCTGAGTATACTCAGTTTCTGTACAGTAACAAACTTGACAAATTTCTCTGAGACTAAGACTAGTCTATTAAGGGGCATAGTTTGGAGCAGATGGATGTGAGCCAAAAATAATTTTTAATCACTTGAAATTACTCATGTAATTAGAAGAAAAGATCATTAACATGACAAGTTTTATCAAGACAGGTAAGGGAAAGAACTTTGAAATCTGACAACTTAAATAGAAAAATGTAATGTGGGAATAATTCTGATCTTTTGGTAGGTACAGTAACTCCAAATATCTTCAGTGAATTATGATTTTATATATATGTACCAAATCTTAGAAATGACTTGAGAAGGCATAGCTTTTATGTGAAATTTAATCTGATGGTTAACTTGCCTAGAAAAGGGTATGTGTCTATTTCTTTACCAAATGAAAATTGATCTAAAACAGGATTAGTATTCTTGCATTCATAGAGAATAGTAGCACTTGTTCTTGAGTTAGCCTTGACAGTAATTAAGTACCTTACTTATAGGACATATGGATTGGACTCATCCAATTACAAGTATCATTGTATCAACAATAAGCTCACTAAGAACATTATGTAAATGAGTTATTGTGTATACAATGGAAGTTGTACATACAATATATAATATTGTACAATATTGTATATGCAATGGAAGTTAAGGTTTTACTGTTGAAAGTTTTCATTTTAATTTATGTTCACCCAAATCAGCATTTGAGTAATTTTTCAGGTTAAATATTAAAAGATCAAAGTAAAATATTTCAGTGACAGTGAAGTAGATGTAGATATCAGTGGAAGGGTTTAAACCACTCATGATGATAACTACGCAGTAAGAATGTGAAATAACTGGATGGAAAAGATTTCTTGCTAGTATAATTTAGAAGCACTGATGATGATAATAACAATGATAATAGAAATGAGGATAATGTTAACAGTTTTGATAATAATAATAATAATAATAATGGCAACACTGGTTGGAGAAAAGACAACAGAATTGAAAACTAAAATGTTTTTCACCAGAAGCCAGTCAATCTATTAGGCAGATTGAATAATTTAATAAAATAAACAAGTAAGAGTTGCCAATATCTTGTTGAAATTTTCTTCAAACTAGAAATAAAACCAGCAGCTGTTAGAAATTTATCACACTGGTCTTCATAAAATGAAATTGCGATTTGAAAACTGAGGTTGCTAAATAATGAGATACAAAAACGTTTGAAATGAGGAAGTTTAACTACTATGAAATTCATTGAGGCTAGTCTGTATGCATGTATGTATTAGGTTTAGCCATATTTCTAACGAAGTACACCACCTATGACTTTAGATTAATTTTGAATATAGTTAGAAATTTAGTGAGGTTTAGTAAAAGAACTAACATTTTCCTTATTAAACCAAGGTTTTTTTTACACAACAAAACAAAAGACTCTAAGATTATGATGGAAAGTTTTAAGTATGAATACTATAAAATATGACATTTTCTCTCATAGAATCATATAATGATTTTGTACAGTTACCGTTTACTAAATTCCACTTCCAATGCATTTGTCAACCTGAGGCTTTGGTGGAAGGCAACCACTCAACAGTGCATTTGATTGTGAAGCATACTTACCAAACACACAGCCATGTCCTCATATTATTTTCTTGAAAAAAAAAAAGTCACCTTATATTAGTCCCAGTTGCACTTTAGCTTGAATATCTTTCATGATAGCTCTGCTCAAATGGGACTGCATTAAATGATGATGATGTATTACTCTGAGGAATTAGAGGCTGTTAAAGATCAGAACTGGTCCAAAATAGGAGTGATAACTAGTTCCTATTCTAACATTGGTTAGGGGTTTCTTCCATCTAATTGCCCCAAATGCTAATTTCTAAACCCAGTGGATACAAACACACACACACACACACACACACACACAAAACAAGAGTACACAGTATGGAGTTAATAGTTTTACACATGCTGTAAGGTAGAATCAGAGATAGCAGATGTTAGAGAGATTGTTTCTTCTTTACAAATGAACCACTAAAACTACTGACTATACACTGTGTACTTTTTTTTTTTTCTCTTTGGTTTTGTTTTGTTCCTGGTACATTTTCATCAGATTACCAACCATACCGACACAGGCATTTAGATTATTGGATTACACTGGACTTTTTTATTGTTATCACACTTGTTAACAGCTCACTTCAACTGAAATGTTGTTTGCTGACTTTAATAAATGTATTTTCATTTAATACTTAAATATTTAAAACATATCTCAGCTATTTCGTAGCAATTTATAGATTTTTCTTTGTTTTGATCTTTCTTTTTCTAACAGGCCTATCCAGTATTCTTAGCCAAGAATAAATACCATTGCAAATTTACTTTGGTACCATTCCAATATAGTAATTTTAACTTGCTTCAGATAATACCTCCTAGTACATTTCTAATTTTAAGTGAAATTTTCAATCTTACTCTCCCCTGCTCTCTCTCTCTCTCTCTCTCTCTCTCTCTCTCTCTCTCTCTCTCTTTTTCTCTCTCTTTCTCTTTTTCACTCTCCTCCTCTCTTCCTCCTTGTGCCAGTGTCTGTGGTTATTTTCTTTAGAATATTTCATCAATATTTCATTCTGTCTATTCTTTTAGTTTTATTCTGGTTATGAAGTAATGTAAATAACCCTGACCCTACATGATGTGTCTGAACCTATTTATTCACTCAGTCATTATGTTCATTGCAATTCTTCTATTTCAACTATGTTCTTTTTTCTACAATTCTCTTGCTGTTTCCAATTTGTTTCATTCCATGCAATATTTACTTAACTTGCTGTTCTTAAGAAACATTTGTGGGTAATTTACTGTATTACAAATAAAATAAATGCTATTGTTACTTTGCCTTCTCTTGAAATACCCATCATATATTTTTACACAGAAAACAAAGGAGCTCCTTTGTGGTCATATGTAGGATTGTGATTTTATGTAAGGAAGTGTGTTTCTTGGTTTAGCTGTTCTGTACAGTCTGCTATTGTATTGATTATAGCAATTTTACTTGTCAGTTTAACATAATTAGAAACCATAAATTGTTTATGTATTTGACTCTGTTGACAGACAAATCATTAATCACTGCATAATGTATTCTACTTTAACAGAAATGATTTTAACATGGATGTGTTTTTGTTACAATTCAATATTTATAATTTGTATTTTTGTCTCAACTCAGAAATTATTAACCATAACCATATGTAATTATTTGACCAAAACCACATATAATTTTGTCACAGACCAATGATTCTTAATCCCTACTATAAATTGTTATGTCTAAGTCTAGCAAATATTAACTATAATTATAAGTATTTTCATCACAAGCCTGTGATTATTAACCATTATTATAAATACTGAATTTTTGTTTCAACCCAATGGCTATTAGCTATAACCCTACGTATTTTTGTATCAGCTCTGTAATAGTTAACCATGCTCACATTTTTATGTCAAGTTAACAATTGTTATCCTTACCCATATGTATTTTTGTCACAAGCCAGTGAATTTTAATTGCCATGAAAATGCTGTTCCTATGCCAATGGTTGTTTGTAAATTGCCATATGGTGTTTCTTTTCACAAGCTATTTTTGAAAAATCTATTTCCTAGAGATTTTAGTCTCAAGATAGTGGTTGTTAACCATTTTATTACCTCATGTATCTTTGTATCAAACCAGTAGTTTCTGGTTCACCCGTGGCCAACTTTTGGTGCAGCTATGATCAAAGATATTCCAAACATAACTAATTTATCTTTTTACATATCAAGGACTAGATGTGTATCATACTTTTTTAAGATGGTAGGGTGTAATTTGATTGACTTTGATTGCTATTTCAGCAGGCTGAAATAGTAATAAGGCTGAACTAGCATAAGAGCACTCTTTTTGAATTGGCAAACCAAAAGTGATTTACCAGTGCACAACACATATTTGTCACAAGTCAGTCTTAAATGAACATTGCCAAATGTATTTTAGTATAAAGACTAGTTTGAGAAATAAAGACATAGCACAAACCAATGGCACTTAAGATATATTTCACTATCGAGACTTTTTGGCTGATAATAACTATTGCAAATTATTTTTAGTTACAAAGCAATCTTTCTTTGATTCATATTTTCATGAAGAGATTTACTTCTTTCAAATTCTCTTTAAGTTATTGAATAAAGTAATACAAAGCAATCTTTTGACAACAAAAGAACAAGCAGAATGCACAGATAGTGTTGATTGTTCACAAAGACTACCTAGCTTTATTTGTTCTAAAGTAGTATGTGCATACAATGTGAAATATATATAGATACCTGAATTTATATGTGTATAGACCTGTGTATATGTGAACTAGCTTTGGAAATTATGTATTATGAAATTAAAATAGTTCTTTATATATATATGAATACCCCATTCTGCAAAGGACTAGCAAACATATATATGTATGAAATCACACACATGTGTACATGCACACAAATCAAGACAATTGCAACAGTAATTCTTAGCTAAGAACACATTCTACTTTGTCAAAGGTCTTTCACAGGAGGTGAAAAAGGAATTAGGTGTAGAGGAATGGTATGTGAAAACCTTTTAAGGTATTGATGAGGGTACTTTTAGGTTAGGGTTGGGGTTGGCAACAATTTTAATGGAGAATTTAGAGTTGATAATCAGTAGAAAAATGTTTCAAGTACAGAATCCAAAGGCCCACAACAAACTGCTACTTGAGTCAGAGATGATGAGAATTCCTTATGCAAACTAAGAAGTGGCATCATTCAGTCTTGACTGTGTTCTTTATGCATTTTTATTTTTAATAGTTTAGTCAGAGTAGGAAGGATTTCCATGATCAGTAGAGATGAGGATGAAGTTATTTTCATACTAGGGATTGAGACCATATGCATTTAACAAGTTAGATTCCATTCAAGTCATCCAAAAGCTGCTGATAGATTAAGTATACAGCCCAAGAACTGAAATACTCCCTCCAATAGTTTTCACAGTTTCTATCCTCTTAATTTCATTAGCATAGCTTTAGTTGGCCCTAGGGACTCTGCTGTTGGACTAAACTTGAAAACATGTAGTTGTGAGATAGACTTCTTAACCACACAGTCATGCCTGTACCCTGAGTCTACAGTTTATTTGTTAAGTTGTTGGGCAGTGCCCTACATATAGTTCCCCCAACAAAATTGTTGACTGTCATTGGAACTGGGAAGGCACTTTAACCACCCTGCCCATGCATGTAGTCACTTGGTTGTTTGGTGACTGTTCATACTCAAGGGTTAGTGTGATTTGCCTAGGGCAGCCCTTGTTTGGTGATTGAGCTACTTGGATAGGACTGTCAGTATCGAAATGAGCCAGTTTCAATCTATCTATGGAAACCGTGTCTTGTCATCTGTCAATCAGGAGTTGGAACAATTTGTCTCCTAGACATATCACTTCATATGGGCCATCATAGGGTGGCTGGAGGGGTTCTGTCATGTGTCATGTCAAACAAACACGAACTTCGCCTTGCAGAGGTCACTTGGTATGGATGATTTAGGTGTACCATGTATTGATATGGGAATAGGACATAACTGGTCCACACCACTTATAGCTTAATTAAGCTATACACAATAAAACCAACAGAGAACAAGAGTATGTTGATGTAGAATTTATTTTGCTACATTTGGTTATACAACATTAGGGTGAAAGCAATCAACTGACTGGTGCTTCAAAGAAGTCCTGGATCACTGGAAGTTCCTTCACTGCAGACAAACTCACTAGCTAACCTACAGTGAAGTTCCTGTCTACAGTTTGTCTGTTATAAGTCCTTGGGTAGTGTCCTACAGTCCCATGATTACTGGTGAAACTAGACCAGTGATGATAGAATGGATATGTGGTGTCTTACGCTGTGTTCTATGCAAATTACAATAGATTGATAATGTTTTAATTTATTATAGACAGGTCACAGTGTCTATAATAGGATTAAGACAGTTTCTGATGCTATTAACATCCTCTGTTATACTATTATCAACAGCTTCTGCTCTGACCTACTCCATTATCAACTTCTGTTCTATCTGTACTATTATCAATCTCTGTTATAAACTGCACTATTATCACCTTGTACTCTAACTTACATTATTATTAAACTCTGCTCTAACCTATACCATTATCAATCTCTACTATAATTGTACTTAATATCAACCTCTGCTCTAACCCATACATATTATAGACAATCTTTGTTCTTACCTCCACCACTATAAACCTTTGCTCCAACCAACATTGTTACAGTCTACTGCTATTTTAGACTGTTCTATTGATTAGTACTACTTTAACACCTTCTTTTGCAGATTGCTGCTTCAACATAGACTATTAAAAATCCTTTAATCTTTTCTACTAAAAGCTGGTGCTTTGATCTCTCCACCACTGTGAACAGTGATTTTTCATTGTTGCATTTATACTTCACCATCACAATAATCATTACTATTGCATTGCTACCATTTTCTCTCTCTTCATCACCACCATCATATTCATCACTAGTTTTTGTGTATTTGTCTTTCTCTGCTGGCACAGGTGGAATTGTTAGCAACTAGACCACGTCAAACCTAACCACAAAGGATTCTCTAGGAATCCTTTCATCTTTTACCTAAATAAACTCTATTTCACTAATTATTGATTTTTTTTTTCAGAAAAATTATTTGTATGACTAAACAAGGAAACTAAATCTGTTCCATTTTATGGTTTATTCTTAGTTGCTTCTCTAATTTAAGTAAGGTCAAGATAGCATTCATAGCTCATTACTGATTTTTATTTAAGAAAAAAAGACAATCCTTTAAAGAATAACTGCTATTTAAAGAATAGCAGCAGTTTGCAGTCTTTAGGTAGAGATATAATCTTTTGTTTTTGAAATATTCGATAAAATGTAAATATTCATATTGGCTTCTGTTGTTCCAGTTTCACTGAAGCTCTCCTGACTCTGCTCATTACCCATACTGTGTCCACCATTTCCCAGTCCCTCCCCCTCTTCACCATTATACCCAATCCTTTCTTCCCACAATATTATCCCCCTGGGATTTCCTCCCTTGTAACTGTCACAAGTCACTAACTTGTAACACTTTCAATGTCCACTGTATCATCACCAATGTTATCAGTCACAGAGAGCTAGTGAAAACTCATTCAGTGCATTTTCAACCAAACCAAACCAAACCAAATTAAAAAAAAAAAATAATAATAATAATAATAACAGTAGAAGAAAAATGGGAAGAATATGAAAAAAAATTTGAATGAATTCGTTTAGATTCTAAATTAACTTGAATAAAAGGTCCTAAATCACAATTTATTTTTCAGATTTATTTTTTATGTTTTTAATCTTATAGCAGTACCTGATTCAACATTTAGCTATGATTTGACCTTGTCTTCAACTACAACCAATCTTTTGGGGTGGGGAGTTTTCACTTTCTTTGCCTGTCAGACTCTCTCACACACACACACACTCACACTTTCACATAAATGCATGCATGCACACACACTATCACATAAACACACACTCTATCACATAACCACAAAGCTACTGTTACCTATTCTCTCCACCTTGGAGTCAGGTCTTAAAGGTGTGGTTAAACTCTGTAATTGGTTTAACTTTGCAATGGCGCTCCTACACTTAGTCATGACTATTCCTGTTATTCTTTTAAGTCTTTAACTATTTATAGTCTTCAGTCTCAGGTCAAACAAATATTTCCATTCACATTTCTTTTTATTATTAATTATGAAGGCAATTAAGTAGAGGCCATCAATTAAAGTCTAACTTTAGTGACCATTATCGTTGCTGCTGCAAGAGTGGAGAGAGTCAATGATGCAAGAGAGAGAGAGAGAGAGAGAGAGAGAGAGAGAGAGAGAAAAGGTGGTTGGTGCTGGCTGGATATTTTAAATATAGTTTACAGTTTAAGTGTCTTTTGTGCATCACTCTCAGCAAAATCTACAAGTGCCTTTGTTGATATTTAATTTCATTAAACAAACCTCTAATTTAAATATAATAAATACCAGTAATATACTTTCTTCTTTTATTGGTTTCAGTCACTGGACTGCAGCCATGCTAGAGTACTGCATTCAGTGGTTTTAGTCAATTATATAAATCCCTTTCTTATTTCAAGCTAGTACTTCTTTTGCCAATTGATATTTTATAAAATTGAATTGATATAAAAGGATAAAAACCCCCTTCGGTCATAAATGACCATGGGATTGCACCTACAAAGTTATCCTCTGGGGCACAAGTCTGGGCAAGGTTACTTATGAAAAACCAGCGGCCTCCCTTCTCCATGCCACCAATGTTATCCAAGGGAAAGGCACCAGTGGCATTGCAACTTATTTCTACAGCTGAATGAACTGGAGCAACATAAAATAAAGTGTATTGCTCAAGAACACAACACAGAGCCCGATCCAGGAATTGAACTCACTACCTCATATGAACCCAATGTTCTAATTCAATGTTCTAACCTCTAGTAGACCTAAACACATTCTAACACAGACACAATCTCATACATATACACACACAATCTCACAGAAAAAACATGTGAGTTTGTGTGGATTTCTTGAGGCAGATTTTTCTGTTGCCAACCCTTATCTGTTTCCAAGTAAGGTTTATACATTTCCTCATGACCAGACATGTTTTCACAGAAGATTGGAAACAAATGGCAATGTTTATGTGAGTGACAATGACACCTGTTTATATTGATCACATGCCAAGAGTAGGAGGCACACACATAATATAACATTATGTGTGTGTCTATGTGTGAAGGCATGTTGCTTAGTAGTTCAGGTATTGCACTCATGATCACAATATTGTGGTTTTGATTCCCTGACCAGAGAGTGCATTGTGTTTTTGGGCAGAACGCTTCATTTCACATTGCCACCAGTCCACTCAGTTGTAAAAAGACTGCATTGGACTGGCTTTCCTTTCAAGGGGAATATGTTGGCCTGCCTACCAGTCAGTGGGATGACATTATTTGAAAGCTGCAACAATGTGATGAAGTGCATAGTGATCAAAGGTGTGTAACAACATCCAATAGTCTATAGTAATACGGTGACACACAGACACATATATATATATATATATCTTGTTTCAGTTATTAGACAGTGGTAACCATGTTGGTGAACCACCTTGAAGAATTTTTAATCTAATAAAGTGACCCCAGTACTTATTTTTTTAAGCCTGATACTTATTCTATCAATCTTTTTTTCCCAAACTGCTAAGTTACTGGGATGTAAACACACCAACACCAGTTGTTAGGCAGTGGTGGGGACAAACACACATACACACACACACACACACACACACATCATCGTCATTTAACGTCCGCTTTCCTTGCTGTCATGGGTTGGACAGTTTGACTGAGGTCTGGAGAGCCAGCGGCTGCACCAGGCTCCAATCTGATCTGGCAATGTTTCTACAGCTGGATGCCCTTCCTAATGCCAACCACTCTGAGAGTGTAGTGGGTGCTTTTTACATGCCACCGGTACAGGAGCTAGTTAAGTGGGCCTGGCGTTGATCGTCTTTGGATAGTGTTTTTTATATGCCACTGGCATCAGCTATGTTCGGATGGTGTTTTTCACATGTCACGAGCACAGGATCCAATCGGGGGACACTGGCATCAACCATGTTAGGATGATGCATTTTACAAGAGGCACTGGCCACAGCTATGATTTTGGGTTTACTTGACTCAACAGGTCTTCTTAAGCATATCATATTGCCCAACACATCGAGTATACTCTTAAATGGGCCGGATATGCAACAGTGGCATCGGCCACGACTATGATCTCACTTTAGTTGACGGGTCTTCTCAATCACAGCATATCTCCAAAGGTCTCAGTCTCCTGTCATTGCCTCAGTGAGGCCCAATGATCGCAGGTCATGCTTCACCACCTTGTCCCATGTCTTCCTGGGTCTACCTTTTCCACAGGTTCCTTCCACAGTTAGTGCGTGGCACTTCCTCACACAGCTGTCTTCATCCATACATAACACATGACCATACCAGTGCAGTCGTCTCTCTTGCACACCACATTTGATGCTTCTTATGCCCAACTTTTCTCTCAAAGCACTTACTCTGTGTTGTCTATGCACACTGACATTACACATCCAGCAGACCATACTAGCTTCATTTCTTTCAAACCTATGTGTCCTCAGCAGCCATGGCCCATGTTTCACTACCATGTAGCATGGCTGTTCACACTTGTGCATCATACAGTCTACCTTTCCTCCTGAATGAGAGGCTCTCAGTTGCCAGCAGAGGTAGGCGCTCCCTGAACTTTGCCCAGGCTATTCTTATTCTAGTAGCTACACTCTCAGAGTAACTAGCTCCACTACAGACTTGGTTGCCTAGCTATTAACTACTTCTAGTTTTTCTTCCTGGCGTGTGATGGAATCTGTTTTCTGTACATCTTCAGTGTTTATTGCTCCTGTGCATTTGTCACACACAAATATTATCTTCCTGGTTAACCTTCCTTTGATATTGCTGCACCTCTTATGTGTCCATAGCTTACACTGGGTACATTGTATAGAGTTTCATAAATCAGGTAGTCTTTTCTACAGATCGAGCAGGACCATCTACTTGAAGAAGTTTGTGATTCATCAGCCTTCTTACTTACTAAGATTTCGGTTTGTGCTAGGTTAACCCTAAGACTCTTTGATTCAAGACCTTGCTTCCACACTCTAAACTTCATCTCTAGTTCTGGCAGTGACTGGGCTATTAGAACAAGGTCATCAGCATAGAGGAGCTCCCAGGGGTAGTCTGTCTTGAATTCCTCTGATATTACCTAGAGGACTATAATGAATAAGTGGGGGCTGAAGACTGATACTTGGTGAACCTCTACTTCTACCTGGAATTCTTCACTATACTTGTCAACCCTCACCTTACTGACAGCATCCCTGTACAGAGCTTGTTTAGCTCTTACCAACCTCTCATCTATCCCCAGTTTCCACATTGACCACCAGATAAGGGATTGGGGGACCCTGTCAAAGGCTTTCTCCAAGTCAACAAAAGCCAAGTACAGAGGTTTATCTTTGGCTAGATATTTCTCCTGCAATTGCCTTACCAGAAATATAGCATCAATGGTGCTTCTACCTGGTACAAACCCAAACTGCATTTCCTCTAGGCTAACTCTCTCTCTAATTAGTCGGGCTATGACCCTCTCTGTAATTTTCATCACCTGGTCCTATAATTTGATACCCTTGTAGTTATTTCTGTCTACCTTTGTAGCAGTTGACTATGGTGCTGCTACACCAGTCATTGGGTATGACTTCTTTATGAACTACCTGATTTATGATGCGGGTGACATGACCATAACCCACATCGCCCAATATTTTAAGCATCCCAGCAGTGATTCTTGATGTTCCAAGTGCTTTCCCTGTCTTCATATCCTTAATTGCTTTATTTACCTAGGTACAGACAATTCAGATAGCTGATCCCTTAATTGGGTCAACTTTTGGCAGACACTCCTCCTCCCATTCATTCTCCACATTCAGCAGTTTTTCATAATGGCATCTCCAAGCCTCTTTCTTTGCAGAATCATTAAACGTAAGGGCACCGTCACCCATGCGGACACATTTCTCTCCTATGACATCATGGTTTTCTCTCACACACTGTCTTGCAATCTGAAATACTTCAGTTCTTTGGTCCTCATGTTGTTGAACATTGGCAAACTTTTTCTTTTCTGCTACTCCCTTGGCTATACTTACCTGTCTCCTTGCTTCCCTTTTGACTATCTGATACAGTCTCCTGCTACCCAACTCTTCCAGGCCTGTTTCTTTGCTCTAATGGCCCTGTCTACAGTATTGTTCTGCCACCATGTTACCCTAGGTCTGGAAGGGACTTTGCACCACCCACAAATTTAGTCTGTGGTGCTCAGTAAGCTGTCTTGCAGGAACCCAGCTGCCTTCTGTATCACAGGACTGTAGCTCTTCCTCCCTATCATCAAATTTCTTGGTAAATATATCCCTAAATCTCTGACAAAGAGGTTTCTGCAAAGTTTCTTTCTTCTACCAAAATTTTATCCTCAATATTATTCAACCCATGGCTATGAAAGACAAAACTTGCTCATTGCTTAAGATAGTGGGATCAAACATCCAAAGCCCTATTGTTGGGAATCTAACATGTTAACCACATGACTAGATCTGCACCGCTCTCCTTTCCTGTTAACAATTAGTATTTTTCCTGGTGTAAAGAAATCTTTATTATTGATAGCTTTGAATTTTTCCCTGTTTAACAGGAAACATTTTCCATCCCAACTTCACACATGAATGATTAACAGTTAAAGAAGGAAGAGGAGCATTCATCTGTAAAATCAGTTGCTCTAAGAAAACGTATGAGAAACAGGTCACAGACCCTACCTTTTCTCTTTTCACAAAAACTAAAAACAGCAATGGAGAAAAAATTATAGGATGAGAAAAAATTTAGTGATTATTTGATATCAATTTTTAGACAGAATGTTTTTACTTATTGTAGTAATAATTTTAGTCCATTTTCACATTCTAAGTTCAAATTCCACTGGGGTCAACTTTGCCTTTAATTCTTTTGGGGTTGATAAAATAAGTACCGTTGAACACTGGGGTTGGTATAGTTGACTTACCCCCTCCCCAGAAATTGCTGGCTTTCTGCCAAAATTTGAAATCAGTAATTTTAGAAAACACATAAACACTACAATTTCCAATGTATTATCATTTATGTATTGGAAACATGTTCCACTACATCCTCCAGCTAGCAAGCCAATAAGGAGCGCCTTCAGTATCACTTGAGTTGCCTAAAATTGCAGCCAAATTTCCCTCAAACCACATTCTAATTGAAAAAAAAAAATGAAAAGAACAGGTGCTTAAAAAAATACAAGATTGTCAGCCTTTGATATCAACAAATACAAGATGATCACAGTGTTGCTACCTTTGATGTCAGTAAATATTTGTTTGATGAAAATTATTTGGAAAATGTTCTTGCCTATGGGGCTCTATCTTCTCACATCTCTTAAATAGGAAATTTCTTTTCAGATTTCTCCCTCACAGCATGTTGGCCTGCTTCTATCTGATCCACATTTTACTTACTCTAAAATTTTGAAAATTCAATAATTACTTCTCTAATTGACTGCCTTCCAGAATTGTAATCGTGCACATACATACACTCCTCTGCATAGATGGTACCAGTCTTCATTCTGTTTTATCCTTGGTTACTAACATTCATTAGTAACCAAGACACTATACCTAACGTAGGCTACTTCCCTGGAAACATCCTCTATCTCTAAAACAACAAACTAATCTCATTCATTAATTTTAAAAAAATAGTTGTTAAGTCATCATCATCATCATCATCATTTGAAATCCACTTTTCCATGCTTGCATGGATCAGTTGGAATTTGCTGAGACAGATTTTCTGTCTACATCTCCTTCCTATCACCAACCCTCACCTGTTTCCAAGTGAGGTGATATTTCCCCATGGCAAGACATGTTTTTTACAGAGGAACATTGTTTGTATGATGGTGGCACCCATTTACAACCATCACATGATGTCAATACAAGGGCACCCCCACCCCCACACACATGCATGCATGCACACACTTTCACACACACACACACACACACACAATGGGCTTCTTTCAGCTCCTGTCTACTAAATCAAGGCTTTGGTCAGCTCAAGGCTGTAGTAGAAGACACTTAGCCAAAGTGCTGCATGATGGGATGGAACCTGAGACCACTTAGAAAGCAAGCTTCTCAACCACACAGTCACAATTTTATATATATATATATATGTGTGTGTGTTTGTGTGTGTGTGTTTGTGTGTGTGTGTGTGTTTGTGTGTGTGTGCACAAATAGATGTATGACTGCTATTGTTATGCTTAGAGTTCCTCATAGATTATTATAATTCACTCTTCTTCCTCTTAGTTAAGTAACTTCTATACTGGATGGTATTGCTACTTATGAACTACAAAGCAAATGTAGGAGAAATAAGGATAAACACAAGTTTATATTAAAGTTCTTATGTGTGTTTCACCATTATGGTTGCTTGGAGCCTTGTAATAGGTGTTCCAAACAACCATTATAAATATATATAGTGTGCGTGTTGATCGAAAATGGATTTTATTCTTCTTGCGAACATCAATTCTGCAGGAGACTTACCTGAATTTGTACTTGGATTGGGGATCACTCCATATATTCTTAAGAAATTTGTCAGTGCTTCGTCGTTACTTAAATTCATTCCTCACTTTTCTTATCACTCTCTTAAAGGTTCCACAAATCTTTCTACCTGTCCATTTGTCTTTAGGCGGTAGGGTGGAGTGAGAATATGCTTTATTGCATACCTTTTACAGAAGTTTTTGAATTCATACCCAGAGAACTGTGTTCCGTTGTCTGAAACCAGTGTGTCAGGAACACCATATCGTGCAAACAATTCATATAAGAACTTTATAATTGTCTTAAAGGTTGGTCTATAGCACTGGCAAACCTGTGGCCACTTAGTATAGCCATCCACTACGATTAGGTAGTAAGCGCTGTTCACAGGTCTGGCATAGTCAATGTGCAATGTAGACCATGGGTTCTCCACTGCTAGTCACAATTAATATTTTACTGGCAGGGCTTTGACTGCGAGCACGCAACCTTGGCACGTTCTCGCCAAGTTTTTCATATCTTGACCCATAGACAGCCAATAGACATCCTTCCTGGATGTCCACTGTGAAATTGTTGCAATACACCTTTATGAACTGTCGTTGGGCATACATTAGAATAGTGTTGCAAATTGAAAAACTACTGGCATCTGAATTTTTATTCTGTTTATTTTTTAAAGCTTCTTTTATTTTCATAATATACTCATCACCTACAGCTTTCATTCTTATATCCTATGCTATCATTAGTAGTTCTTCGATAACGTTCATCATAATACTTTTAATTTCACTTTCTGCCTGCAGTGCAGCTATAACAGTCTCTTCTAGGTGGTTCCATATTTTTTGGAATTAATCTCAAAAGGCAGTCCACTTGGCCAATTTTTTTTCAATGGAATGTATTGCATTTTGAAATTATAAGTTAGTAATATTACACTCCAATGTTGATGGTGGTTCGCAGTATGAGTTGGTAACCCTTTTTTAGACCCATAAATTGATGGTTTGTTTGTTATAAAATCTTATGCCATGCAGGAACTTGTGAAATTTTTTAACTGCAAAAATAATTGCTAGGGTTCTCCTTTTCAATTTGACTATATCTCTACTCTACCACTATTAGCGAATGTGAAACATGAACCACTGGTTTTGTACGTCCATCTTCATATTTATGAAGTAGAACTGCACCTAATCCATGCTCGGAAGCATCAGATGCTACAATGATGTCCATTTCAGGATTGTAATGTGCTAACAACAAGTCTGAGATGAGAATTTTTTTTATTTCTTCCACTTTATTCCTTTTTTTAATAAGTTGTTCAATGGAGCTCTTAACTTGTGCATATTAGGAATGTAGTTTTGATAATAGTTTGCCAACACAAAAAATGCTTGTAAAGTTGGAATATTTGTTGGTGCAAGCATATTTCTTATTGCATTTGCCCTTTACAGGTCAGGATGTCTACCACTTTTATCACTTATTAATTAGGGGTAGAAAGATTTTGCATTTTTCTTCACTCGAAGTGAACCCCAAAACATTAATTTTCCTAAACACAGCTTTTAGGTGTTCCAAATGCTGTTCATGAGAATTACTCTTGATTAAAATATCGTCCAAGTACAGGATTGCAAATTCACAATTAGATAACACAGTATCCATGGTTTGCTGGAATATTGCTGGTGCCACTTTAAAACCAGAAGGTAATCATGTGTACCTGTACAATCCTCTGTGTGTACTTATTGTCAAATACTTTGAGCATTTTTCATTTACTTTTATCTGTAAATAGGCTTCAGACAGATCTAATTTGGAAAAACTTTTCCCACCATTTAACTTTGTAAAAACATCCTCTGCAGTCAGAAGTGGATGGTGGTATGTTTTTAAGCAGTTGTTCAATCCTGTAGTGAAATTGGCACACAACCTAATCTTTTTTTTTTAATACATACTATAGGTGCCACCCACTTTGAGTAATCCACCTTTTTGATGACTTCACTCTTTTTGAGTCTGTCCAACTCTTCATCTACAGTTTCAATTGCCGTGAATGGTACTTTTCTGCTTGCTTTAAATACAGGTACAGCATTTTCACTTACTTGGAAATAGGCTTCCATCATTCTACATAGACCTAAATCCTCTGATAACACTTGTGAGAATATTTTTTTCAATTTTCTCTTCAGTTCCTCTGAAGACTTGTTTATTATGGGACTACCATTTATGTTATTGCAGTAAAGATTTATGGGGAAGTGCCATAAATCGAATAGTTCAAACCAATCTGTGCCAAACAGATTGAATGTATTATCCACAACAAATATTTTGCTTTGCACGTCTCTCCCCGAAATGTTTTGCCCATGAAATGTAATTTACCGCCTGTTACACCACACACTATTTTTGCTGTTTTACATGAACTTGGTTTACCAATTTTTTCCAAGTGAAAACACCTTAGAACTTTTTGCGTTTGAGTCTCGTAGTCTTGTTCTACAATGAGAACTTCTGTGTCCCAGCTTCTGACAACTATAGCACTTTTTGTTTTTAAACAGACAATCCTTTTTGTAGTGTAGGCTTCCACAACCATAACATGGATTGGGGCCTGACACTTTTTTTGATTGTGCTTCATGGGACAACACATTAGAGTTTTTGCAGAGTCTTTATCCTGTATTGTTTTCACATCGTGTTTAAGATTTACCATAGTGTGACATCCTTCTACTATGGTCTGTAGAGATAAATCCAGGTTCACTTGCTCCATTTTCAAGAGAATCCTTGCCCGAATTTCTCTAGCTTCAGGTGCTATAAGTCCTTGCATGAAGATAAATGATTTGTACATATCCTGAGTGAGATCCTAGAGTTTGAAATTTTTGCACATATGGTTGACTACTCCATCGTAGGTGATAAAATCATCCTCCTCATTTTTTGTTAAGTTCCAACACTCCATTCTGGTGTTGAATAATGAACTTCTGTCACAAAAACTTTTTGAAAGCAGTTCGACAATTTCTTGGAAACCACTCTCACTCGACTTTTTGGGAAGAATAAAGTTACAGTAATGCTCATGTTCGGCAGGAGCTACCTTGCATAGTAAAAGCCTTACTTTCTGCTCTTCTGACCTTGACTTGTAGTTGTTGTTAAAAATTTCCTCGTATCTTACGCAGGAAACGTAATATTCCCCTCTGGATTGTACATAAATTCAGAAATTGTGTTAGCCATGCCATCTGATATAAATGAGCTTACTGGATTTTTGAACTTCACCGACTGTAACTCAGTTAATTGTTGTTGTTGCAGTATTTGTTTTTGCAACTTCTGTAGGTGTTCCTGTTGCTTCTCTTGAAGCTGTACTATTGCAGCTAGTTGGTTTTCCATGATGCAGAAATTGTCAAATAACCTATGTGAGTTTTAAGCAATCCTCGTCGCTAGATGTTATCTCATTATAGATAAACAAATACACTGCAACAGTGTAATAACAATATAATCAAAACAAATAGCAGTAACCACATGGAATGTATCTTGCTTGACTTGCTTGTTATAGTAGTCAAACCTTTGTAAAATCAATTTTTAAATAAAAGGAAGGACTCATTCAGAAATGTAGATGATAGGAAGGAGTGCAGGGTACATTGAAACCTGCACTTCAAAGTTTCAGCTTCTACTTTTAGAACCAGAAAATGTTTCAATGCTGAACAGCAGCTGACCTTCCATACAGCAAAGTGTGACACAGATTAGTGTTCTATTTATAGATCTGAAACATGGGAAAGCTGCTATGTATATAATATAAACAGTTTGCATCCACCCACACTTTTAGAGAAGGCTACCTGATTATTAATTAGTAATTCTTCATTCATCAAAATGCTACAATCATTAGCCATCTGTACCCCTCCCCATGATCTGACACCATTTTCTCCTGCTCAACAATGGTTCTTACTACCCTGAGATGGGTTCCACATTGACAATAGCTCCCTTGATACACTTAGATATTCTCTCTCTTCCCTTCTCTCCTTTCTCCCCACTCTCTTTCTTTCTTTCTTTCTCTCTTCCTTTTTCTTCTTTCTCCTCTCTCTTCTTGCCCCTCACTCCCTCTCTTTCTCCCCTTTTCTCCATGTCTCCCTCTATCCATCATCCCTTCTCTCCTTGTCTCTCTCTCCCCTTCCCTTTCCTCCCCTCTTTCCATCTCTCTCTCTCTCTCTCTCTCCTATCTTCTTCTCTCTCACTCTCTCTCTCTCCTATCTTCTCTCTCACTCTCTCTCTCTCAAAACATCATACTTTTTGCTAAACCTTCCTTTCTAACCTGAAATGCAAATTTCTGAATCTTACTTACAGTTTCATTCTACATATGAATCTAGAGAAATTTGAGTTAAATCAACAGTACTGACTTTGCTGGCCTTAAAAAACCTGAATAGACTGTTAGCATTTCCTCTCTACCTTGCAATGGGGAGAGTGGGAGCTATTCACCATGCATCTGTGCATATATGCACAGGTCTGAGCAAGATTTTTTTTAAACGAAGACTAGAAGATACCCATGCATGTAGGTTTAGCCTAGCTCTGTGCCACTGATGTTTATCAAAAAGAAAAGCCACTGACTTAGACCAGTATAGCTTGGCACAAGTGTTGTCAGAACACAAAGAAGCAGAACAGACACCACATCTTGCTTCATTCTCTAGCAGTTCTACCAATCCACTGTTCACAATTGATACTTTTTTTTTTATTAATTGAGCCCCAAAAGGAGAAAAGGCAAAGTTGACCTCAGGTGGATTTGAACCCAGAGAGCGGAAAGTTAAAGTAGAAACTCTGAATCATTCTATTCAGTACACTTACAAGTCTGCCAATTCACTACCAAATCTATTATTATCAAGGTGGCAAGATGGCAGAATTGTTAGCATGCCAAACAAAATGCTTCATGGCATTTGTTTCAGCTTTATGTTCTGAGTTCAGTCGTCTTTGTCTTTCATATTTTCAAGGTGAATAAAATAAGTACCAATTGAGCACTGTGAACAATGTAATCGATTGGCTCCTTGCCACAAAATTTCAGGCTTTGTGCATAAGATGATGAGTTGACAGATTGGTGAGCATGTTGGACAAAATGCTTAGTGGCATTACTTTTGACTTATATTCTAAGATCAAGTTTCACCAAGTTGACTTTGCTTTTGATTCTTTCAGGGTTGATAAGATAATGTACTAGCTAAGTACTCCCTTCCTCTTCCTAAAATTTCCTGGTGTTGGACAAAAATTTGAAATGTCGTTGTTTCTCCTTATCTTGTAGCTATAAAACTGATATCAAGACAGAACTACGAAAATATAGTCTTTGGTCCATTCGAAGAACTAATGCTTCATCCTATGATTATCTTATGAATGTTCAGCTTGTCTGTAAATCTTTCATCTTCTAGATATTAAATCATCCCTGACAATTCTAAGAATTTTCATTTTTATAAAGAATTTGTATTTTCATTTATTCATTTATATATTTATTTATTATGCTTACAAAATGTCTTTAGACTTATGAATTCACAGTTTAAATTCTGAATTTAATTTATATCCTTTATATATATATATATGTCAGTAAATGGTGGAGTTGTGTTAACCGCATGTGGAGAAATAATAGGAAACTAAAAAATAATAATAATAATTGATTCTGGTTTTATTGGCCACAAGGGCTAATATAAATTAAAAACATGTAAGGACGAAGGTTACAAAGGGTTTTGTCCGAAAAGAAGAAAACGTTCATGTAAACAGTGGAAAAACAGAGAAAGATATAACAAATAAAACTCCCAATAGGGGGGGGGGGCTTCGAAAGGTTACATGTGGAAAAACCCATAAAAGCCACACGAGCCTGGTCAGGAAATAAAAAAGGGGTATAGAGCCCCTTCTCCTTTTATATTACCTTTTTCTACAGGTGTATCCTCAGAATTGGTCTGTTCATACTGGCCATTCTTCCAACAGTCACCCATCTTTCAACAAATTTGCTATGAGACACCCCTTCCCTCTCTACTCTCATCTTCCTTTTCAAGTGGAACTTGAAAAAGTTGATGAAGCCTTGGCCAAAGAGGAAATTGTCTGACTTTAGCCCTTTCAAACGGGTCCACCATACCACCATTTTCGCTACAGCCACTAGACATAGGAAAATTGCCTTGCCCTCCCGGTTAAAGGAGGTCGGCGGGTCAGTCTTCACGATGGATTCAGCTGATAGCCGGATCTGTCCTACACATGACAGTAGCTGTTCGACATAAATCCATAGGTCAGCAATACTCGGGCACTGGATGAGTGCATGCAGAACGGTTTTGTCATCCTGAGTGCACCTTGGGCAGGACTGGCTGACGGCACTTCCGTGCCAGTAGAGTTCATTTCAAATAGGCAGCACCCCTCGGTAGCACTGCCAGGTGAGGGACCTTTAGAAGTTATCCATGGGCCCCGGCCCGAAAGTTCTTCTGAACAGACTGTTTAACTGATTATCTTCGACGCCCAGTTTCCCCGAGAACATCATCGCACTTTTCCTCCACTAACCCTCTATAGAACGCTAGAGTGGAGCTACTACCGATCGCATTGCCCGCCTGACTGCAGGCGGTAAGAGCTTAAGGCAGAATGCTAAACTGAAAGCATATTTTAATATAGATGTGTATAAGGAGGATTAAAAAGGATTTCTAACCGGCTTTCATTGCATGGCAAATTTTCAAGAAGAGAGAAAATGAAAATAATGTTTTTTACAAAAAAATAAAAAATATAGAAAAATAAATATACCAATACATTATACTGTCTTTGAGTGTTTAAAGTTCAATGGTAATCTATGTAGATAATTGTTAAAAAGATTAGGATGCATGTAATTTAAATTCCTTATATTCCCTTTCTATCAATGTAAAGGCAAAATCTCTACACAAGAAAGAATCAACAAGGAGAATCTTTTTATAGAGAAATTCCAAACGCTTCTTAACATACAAACTTCTCAGTGACCATATTCCCTTCTCTCACCTACCCAATGAAATACATATAAATTTACTTCTTGTTTCTCTAAGAACAGACATAAACTTCCTGTTGACAAAGAGTCCAGAACTCCAACTAAAGAGTATAAAACCCACAGAATTGTCTTCCCTTACACCTACTTCCTGTTTTGACATCACACTTCCTGTTTAACATAAACTTTCAGCCTTTTCTTAAACACAACACACATCTTAATTACATGCATCCTAATCTTTCTAACAATTATCTACATGGATTACCATTGAACTTTAAAAGCTCAAATACAATATAATGTATTGGTATATTTATTTTTCTATATTTTTTTTTTTTTT
>NC_068990.1:70411002-70435184 GCF_001194135.2 Octopus bimaculoides
CTTCTTGAAAATTTGCCATGCAATGAAAGCCAGTTAGAAATCCTTTTTAATCCTCCTTATATACATCTATATTAAAATATGCTTTCAGTTTAGCATTCTGCCTTATTATTATTATTATTATTATTTATTTTCCTATATATATGTATATATATTCACTGGTTTTCAGACATTGCGCTGAGGCCATGCTGGGGCACTGCCTTTAAGAGTTTAGCTGATGCCATTTTTTTTTTATTTTGATGCCTAGTACTTTTGTGTTCATTTCCATTTATTTAACTGTTAAGTTATGGAACAAGCACACACACACACATACACACATTATACAAGTTTCCACATAGTTTCTGTCTATCATATCTCACTTACAAACCATTAGTTGACCCAAGTCTATTGTGGAAGACATTTGTCCAAGGTGCCAACAGTAGATCTAAGGTTGCAAAGCAAACTTCTTAACCATACAACTATAAAAGCAGAAATTCTACAAATTGTACCTCCCCGGTCAAATTTGATGTCTTCACCGCTCAATACTTCTTACTTGCATATTTGCAATTATCTGCATATTTTTCCCATTCAGGTAACAACAGCTGCAAGTGTCCGTCTGGTTGACATCTGTTTCATGTAGCCATAACTCACTCTTAGCAAATAACATTTTCTTCTCTCTAAATATCAACGAAAGTTTACCTGCCTCCTGTTTGTTTCAATAATTGAAATGAATGAATGCATTTAAATGTATATACATAGAGTCTGCCATGAATGGAGAGGATTGGGTTGAGCTTGGTCCATTGAATAAGTCATGTTAATTTATGACATGGATTGAATGCAATTAAAAGAAACATAACCAGCCATCAGAGTTGTTGGCTGGTGTATGGCAGAGAGATTACTGAGTTGGCATAGATTTGATGATCAAGTTCTGATGTAAGCACATACCCCTCATAACTTTTTTATTCCTACAAATTTTTTTTTTTGATTCTGTCTTCTGCATAATGGAATTAATACGATTATGCAATAAAAAATAATTTTCTCTTACACATAACACATTTGGTTCTAGTAGAGATATGTGCTGGTCAAATGATTTTCTTTTACACAAACATGTGGTTCTAGTGGAGATATGTGGTTAAATGATTTTCTTTTACACAAACATTTGTGGTTCTAGTAGAGATATGTGCTGGCCAAATGATTTTCTTTTACACAAACATGTGGTTCTAGTGGAGACATGTGGTTAAATGATTTTCTTTTACACAAACATTTGTGGTTCTAGTTGAGATATGTGCTGGTCAAATGATTTTTTCTTGCACAAACACGTGGTTCTGGTGGAGATATGAGCTGGCCGCCATGCATGATTGTTTAAAACTTTTTCAATTTTGATTTCAAAGTACTTAAAAAAATTATTTGGAAATCATAAAGAGAAATGAATGGCAGAATTGGACTGTCCATATTTTAAAACCAAAAATTTAAAAAAAAAAGAAAAAAAAACAGTGGAAAGTTTTGGAATTAGGTGGGGTGGGGATTAAAAAATTTTTTTATTGCATAATCGCTTTAATTCCAATTGAAAAAATTTTGTGAAAATTTGTAAAAATGAAAAGGTTTTAGTACATGCTTACATCAGAACTCCACCGGTTTGATGTATGTTGGATGAAATTGGGAGGGTGGGGGTTTAAGATACGAGATAGTTCAGTATAGATTGACTTGGTAAGGGTTGATGTAGTTAGATCAACCCCTTCATAGGCAAGATGGTTCAGGATTTAGACACATAGAGAGATGTTACACTGCTCATAGAATAATCTTTTATTGACATAGGAAAAGACACTAATGTTGCAGTGGTTGTTGTTGTTTCAACTGAAGGCTCAAAGCTTGAAATTTTGGGAGTGGGGACTAGTTGATTAGATCGACCCTAATGTTTCACCGGTACTTAATTTATTGACCCTGAAAAGATGAAAGACAAAGTCAACCTCAGCAGCATTTGAACTGAGAATGTGAAGATGGACAAAATACTGCTAAGCATTTCACCCAAGTGCTAGCGACTCTGTCAGCTCATCACCTTAATAATAATAATGATAATAAAAATAATAACAACAGCAATAATGGTTTCTTTTATTTGTCACTGGGGCACCAGATGAGGGGAATGTTACAAGAAAAGTTTACATTTGGTGTGTGTGTGGCAGGGCGTACATAAAAGACAAGGGAAAGAAAGTAAGAGCAGGAGAGATTAGATAACAAGTATATGGCAAAATCAGTAGAGGGGTTGACAAAATACCTTGAAATATTTAGCTGCACACCCTGACATTCTGAGTTCTGAGTTCAAATCTTACTGAGGTCAAAATTGTCTTTCATCCATCCATCCAGAATCAATAAAATAACTTAGTTGACCAGTTAAGTACTGGAACTGATCTAATTGACTGCATCTATTCATCCAACCAAAATTTTAGGCTTTGTGAAAAAAAATCAGTAATAATGATGTTAGAAACCAATAATAATGATGATGTATTATCTCAAAATATAAACTAATGTAATCTATCGAGTATTTCCACCCTGATTTCTCCCATCCACCCTTATATAATGCAAGGTAGCCATGTTTCCCCTCTACAACAACAAACTGCTTCCTGTCCTTCTATCATACTTTAACCTCTCAACACCCAGCATGAAGCCACCTCCCTCTCAACTATACTCCTACTCAAGTAAAGGGGACTTTTAAGTCTTGTGAGCTATTCAGTTGCATAAAGTTATGTAATAAACTCATCAATACTGATAACATGAAAGAAAAAAAACACCCAGTACACTCTATAAAGTGTTTGGCATTAGGAGGGGCATCAAGCTGTAGAAACTATGTCAAGACAGACGGAGCATGATGCGGTCCTCTGACTCACTGGATCATATCAAACTATCCAACCATTCCAGCATGGAAGACGGACATCAAATCATGTTGATGTAGTGTTACGTCATCAAGGCCCTTTAATATAAAACAGTTAAATCATTTCAGTACTTTTAGATGTTTTTAAAGCTTAAACTTTATCTTTTATCATTATATTTATATTTTCATCATGATCATTATTTTAACATCTAATTTTTTCATATTTGCATCAGCCAGATGATAGAATTTGTTGAGGCAGGTTTGCTATGGCTGAATGCTCTTCCTGTCAACAACCCACACCTGTTTCCAAGCATGGTGAAACATGCTTTTCACAGAAGGCTGAAAATGAAGAATCTTACCTGTATCATGATGATGACAATGATGATGATGCTCATTTACAACCATCATGTGATGCCTGGACAAGAGTATACTATCTCTCTCTGTCTCTCTCACTCACACACACACATGCATTCGCACATGTTGGACTTCTTTCAGTTTCCATCTAACAAAGTTAAGCTTTGGTCAACTCAGGGCTAAAGTATGAGGTACTTGACTAAGGTATTGCATAGTGGGGCTGAACCTGAGGCCTCATGCCTGGAAAGTAATCTTAACTATTCACCCATGCCTGTATCCATGTTCTGTTTAACATAGTCTTAGAGACATTATGTATGTAAGAATAAATGAGACGGTTGTACTGTTTTTTTATCATATGTCTGTCTGATTAGTAATAACTTGGAGTTATATCACCCGCTATTTACTATGTTAAACTCTTCTACTATGGAGTTATATAAAAAAAAATTTTTGTATGTCTTTTGTAATTTAACATTTATCTAAAATTATCATCTTTTATTCTTTTCAGTCGACAGAGATATGTTTTGGGTGACACAGCCATGAAAAGGATGGCACAAGCATCTGTATTGCTGTATGGTGTTGGAGGTCTGGGAATTGAAATTGGTAAGGAGTCTCACATTATTCTCTCCTTTATATTTTTCTTCCTTGTTTCTTTTTTTGATTTTGGGACCATGTCCCTATTATGTCTACTCTTGTGGAAATAATAAAGAAATTAGATTATTATTATTATTATTGTTGTTGTTCATTTCACTTCTCAGAGGTCTTGGTTTCACTTGCTTCAGCTAATTTTGTAACAGTGGACAACAACCTGTTATCAAGGATCTTACAGGGTCTTCTTCCACGATACTTAACATCCAAATACAAATCTCAAAATCCTCAGTCCTCAATAAAGCAGTTTTCTGAGCATGTTCTACCTTCATGTCAATCCCGATTTCTCTAACAAATTTCTCAAACCTAGTTGTTAAATACTTCTTATGCTCCTATAATTACTGGGACAAAAGTTTCTTCATTGTCTACATTCATGGGGGCTTTTACTTCTCAATTTTTTCCAGTTCTTTATCATTCACTCATACATTCTCAGGTATGACAGTATCCATGATCTTGATTTACTTCATCATTTTATCAAATACAACAATGTCTGGTCCATGAGCAGCAATCACCTAAACGCAATGGGTTGTAAAATCTCACAAGACCGTATTCTCATCGTTCTCAGTGACACCTTCTGGTTTATACTTGTGTCATTTCAATGTCCTTTCAAAATGTACTTCTCACACAATCTCCTATGAGCATGCATAGCTACATTATCATACTTCCTTTTGAGCCAGTTTACTACACTCTCTCCCACAATATGTGAGACTGTTTCATTTTTGACACTACACATCCTATAAAGGGGTGATTCAATACTCTTATCTATTTGTAACTTATTGTAATTTGTTCTCAAAACTTGTTCCTGAACACTGCATATCAGTGCATCAGTGCATCCTTTCAGATCACTATCCCTTAGCCACCTCCAGATGTTGGCATTGCCTTCCCTTCCATATCTTTGAAGTATTGCCCATGCATCACTTTCCAGTTGATCAATCTTTGCTCTTCATCTTGTTAGATTCTTTTGGGTGTGTCACATTTTCACTAGGTATCGTGTTGCAATGTCTAACAGCAACAACCAAAGGTTTAATCTACTATTTGATGTACCATGCCAAACTGTTTTCCTCATTGACAACACAGCTCTTGTATTCTATAAGCCCTCTTCATTCCTTGTTTCTAGACATATACAATCTACGTCACTTTTAAAGTGCAGTTCCATGTTCATCGTCATCACTTTCCTGGTCTGTCTATCCATTTTTTCAAGCTTATTCTTTGTCTATTTAACAACACCTGTGCCATATTGCATTAAAGAGACAGTCCATGTATTTATTGCTTAATCAGTTTGAATATTAAAGTCCCAAGCAAAGGTGGTACCTTTATTTTCTACTACTTTGATAGTCCTATGTTCCTGTCAGTTCTCACATACGAATCGAAACTGAGAGCATATGAACCAGTGCAAATACTGACCAAGTTTATCATAGCAATTAATATATTCATTTGAGGTTAACATAGAGCATCCAGAAATGAGTTGATCATTTTTTCTCTGGATGTACCATAAGAGCAACACGAAAGATCAGCATCAATTTTAAGAATGTTTGTTTAGTAATTTCTTGTGGCAGACTCTGATTCTGATATCATTATTATTAATATTATCCAGCTCTCAGCTAAATCCATTGTAAATATCCCTATTCATTCCATTGGCCAGAAAGGGCAGGCAGCTTTATCTGTCTGGTGGTCTTGATGAAAGAGATTGTGTGGTGGACAAGATTAAATGTGATAAAGACAAACTCATGTTCCCCTTTGGCCATTCTCTCATCGACTTCACAAATTTCTTCTTGAAAAGAGAAATAAGATTGTTGAAAAGTGGACAAGAGTGGTTAACATAGTCCAAGTAAACAGGCCTGCTCTGAGCATGAGCCTGTGATTGGAGAAGGTTAAGTCTTAGTGGTCAATCTAACCATGTTTTTTGTGCAGTTTTCACAAATAGCTCTTAGATGTCTCCCCACTTTTACAGAATTTTTCTTTATTTGAATGTTTGCTTTTGTTATTTCTCTTGTTTACAGTAAATAGTCTTGAATACAATACAGTAATTAGTACGATGACGAGCTCAGCCTTTGGTGATCTGATATAGCCATCAACAATTGGCCAATCCCATCAAGTTCAGTGTGGTTGGCAGTAGTAGTTGTAGTGTTCATTCTATTTCCTAAAGATTATTAGTGGGAAGTAAGTGAAATAAGTACAACTAGGAATCAATGAAACCAGGGTAGCATAGTGATTCTATCAGAAGTTTCTCATTTTAGTTTACAATATTTACTGTGCCAGTATGAATGGATAAGCAAATATCATCATAATCTGTCTTTTTACTGACATGGATTGGACAGTTTGACAGGAGTTGACAGGTTGAGGAACTGCATCAGATCCTGTCAACCCATGCCAGCATAGAAGATGGACATTAGCAGAGGAGGAGTAGGATGATGATAACAATGACATTCATTCATGATGGAGTATGGAACTATGATGATGATATATTGATATTGGTGTTTTGAATGGTAGTGTGGTAGTGATGATGATGGTGATGATTATAACAATGGCAGTATGTACATTTCACTAGCATTTGTAATTTCTCAACAACTTGCCAGTCCCACATTTCTCAATCATTGAAAAATTTTCAGATTCCATTGCATGCAATACAGAAGAACCTTGTCTGGTTTGCCATTACCATGGTGAAGTAGAAATTGCAAAATATTTCAGCTATCTCAGTTATGCATATTTACTGCATGTAAGTGGCAGCAGTGTTGGGTTGTAGCCTTGTTAGTTCTAACTACTACAAGCTACTGTTATATGTCAGCTGTCTCTTGTTAAAGTATTCTCTTTCTTCTTATACACAAACATGTTTATTTTATACCTTATATTAATCACTAATGATAGTTGTTGCTGCTCTTCCTAATCTCAAGTTAGTCACTTAGTATGGCCTACTTCCTGCTTAGATTATCGTTACAATCTCAATCACTTGAAATAGAGCTCCTGGCTTGCCTGAAAGTTCTTATTCATTTTGTATTTACGCTTTTTACTAAAGCATCATTTTCTTTTTCTTTCATGTTAAACAGAAACTAAATATGACTTTTTTCTTTTGATTTACATTGGTTTAAACTGGAAGTCAGTTGTTTGTCAACCAAATGTATTTTTACACCCTGCAATGTCTAATGAGGACAATGACTTGGTAGGAGTATATATGAGTTTGCATTGGTATAAATATATTGTGAGAGACTGGTGAGAAGACAAAATGCTAAATGAATTAAGTGTAGGCTTGAGAGAATTTTAAAAAAGTGGAGTTAGAAGAATTTTCAGGAAGTAGACATGCAGATAAGATGATTCAGTATTGTGGTGCATAATAGTATGCTTGCAAAAAAAAAAAAGGGATATATTGGTGATAACAGTGTTACTGACAATGATGATAATGTGGTAGAACCATATGAGATGGAATCAAAAAGTTCCCTGCATGCCAACAGATGGCAACATACAGTTGCACATACAGTGAGAGCTAGCAGTGACCTTCATGAGGCAGTGTGTTGAGTGACATCACTGTATTTACTGAGCAAGTTGTGAAATTTGTGTTTTTGTGATCATATGTCCACTGTAGTCTGCGATTTTGTCATGGACAGGAATAAAGAGCCAATGTAAGATTTTGCATTAAACTTGGGAAGTCTGCTACAAAGACATTGAGCATGCTTCAACAAGCTTACAGTAATGAGGCAACAAGTCATGCACAATGTTACAAGTGGCATGGGTGCTTCAAAAGCAGAAGAATGTCCCTGGAAGATGATGAGCTATCTAGAGGATCTGCCATGAGTGTCACCTTGAAAATGTGGTATTGTGCATTGAGAATTCATCCCTTAGGACCAGACTATCAATTGATAATTCTACTGTAATGTTTTGAAGCATTTGAGGAAGGACATTCGGCAAAAGTGAATGTGGAGTGCGAAGAGTTGGATTCTTCACTGAGCTCTCCTCATTCGTGATTTTATCGCCAAAAACAACATGGTATCACTTCTGCACCCACCCTATTTGCCAGATTTAGCACCTGCAAACTTCCATCTCTTCTCCAAGATGAAAATGCTGCTCATTTTAATACCGTTTTTGAGATCCAGAACAAATCACAGAAGGTCCTCAACTTGCATACAAAAAAATGACTTCTGAGCTAGATTCCAAATGTGGCAGAAACTCTGGGACTGGTGTATTGCTGCACAAGGTGACTATTTCAAAGAAGATGATGTTAAAACTTAGGTAAATAAGTTATTTTTTATTAAGCATAACTAGTCCGGGAACCTTTTGATACCAACTTGTAAGTGTTGGAAAAATGCTTATTTTGGCTCTTTACATTCTGAGTTCATATCCTGCTGAGATCAACTTTGTCTTTCATCTTTTCAGGGTCGATAAAATAAAGTACTAGTCAAGTACTAGGGTTGATGGTATTGATTAAAACCCTCCTCTCAAAATTCCTGGCCTTTTGCCTAAATAAGAAACCATTATTATTATTATAGTGTACTGGCAGATATTACATCAAATAAAATGTTTAGTGGTATTTCTTGCAGCTCTCTTTGTTCTGAGTTCAAATCCCACTGAGGTAAAGTTTGCCTTTCATCATTTCGAAGTTGATAAAATGAGTATTACTTGAACAGTGGGGTTGACATAATCAGCTAGTCCCTTTCCCCACAAATTTCAGACCTTGTGCCTATTGTAGAAATTATTATTATTAATGTGACAAGCTGGCAGAATCATTGGCACGCTGAATGAAATGCTTAGTAGTATTTAGCCCGTCACTATGTTCAGGGTTTAAATTCTGCCGAGGTTGACTTTGCCTTTCATCCTTTCAGGGTCAGTAAATTAAGTACCAGTGAAACAGACAATACGTAAGTTGTTGTGATATCATATCATATATATATGACATACCATATCCTGTGGTAGATCATATATTGCATATTATATTATAAGGCATATCACATTATATGTGGTATATCATATTGCATATTATTTCATATGGTATATCATACTGTATATCGTACATTGAATATCAAATTATGGTAAATCATATCACATGGTATATCATACAACATATATGGTATACGATGTCTCATGGTATATCCCTGTCACAAATCTGCTTCTTTATTGTTCCTGTAATTATAATTTTTTTCTTTTGTTTTTCAGCTAAAAACATAGTTCTCGCTGGAATCAAAGTAAGTTTTTGTTGTTACTATAACTACTGTTGCTACTAATACTATTACTACAACTTTTTTTACTGTTTCTCACTGAGCGGTTTGTTCTGGTTATTAACTTGATGTTAGCCACAACATCACTATACGACACCTATATCATTACTGTGTATATTATTTGTGTCTAGTTGGGTTGTTGGAGTTATCCTTTCAGACCCATTGTTGTTGTCATTGTTGTTATTGTAAATTCTGTGGTTCATTTCTTGTCATTTCTTTACAGAAATGAAGTCCTGAATAAATGCCATTTAACAATGCAAAGCCAGAAAAAAAATTACTAAATGTGTTTACATTTGACAAGACCTAACTAGAAATGAAATAATTTGTAATAAGCTTTTATGAAGACCTTCCCAGGCCACATTAATAACTGTGATGATGTTACAAATAGATTTGTATTAATTATTTCCATCTGCAACTAATGCAAGTTTAAGTCATGCATAAGAGTAGTCATATAACTCTTCAACAGCAAAGAGCCTGTTCTGTTTTGGTCCTTTCTCTCACACTTTAATCCCTCATCCCCTAGAATAAAGCTTCTCCCTCAGGGCTTTCAAGCTGTATGGCAACCTCACTAGTGCTAGTATCATGAAAAAAACCCAGTACATGCTGTAAAGTGGTTGCAAGGACATCCAGCTATAGAAACCATGCCAAGTAGACAGTGAAGCATGATGCACTCCATGGGCTCATAGGATCTTGTCAAAGCATTCAACCCTTGCTATGGAACATGGAGTGTAAAACAAGGCCAATCATGATGCTGGTGCTCTTTATTGACTACATAAAGGTAACAAGTTTCACTAGCCATATGCAGCAGCAATGAATCTTCTTTCATAAATTCTTTTCAGATTCTAAACTCCAACACACTGAGCTAGTGAGGGAAGGTCCATATGATTGCTCCTAGAAATAAACACCCAGATCTCCCTCAAATTACACTATACTGCAGATGTTACCAAACTGTAGGTTGTGGCATTTTAGTGCGTTGCCTGTAATTTCTAAGAGATGTCACAAAATTAAGTCAAATCTGATAAATTCTTTAAAATCTTTAGCTTGGAAACATATTTGAGATTCAACAACATTGAGTATAATGAAACACACTACTGGTTACATGCAATGTGTTGTTACTTTTTTTTAAAATACAGTTTTTAAATAGTTTTATCTCCTTGTTTCTCCCACTTGTTATGAGAATTTGAGTATTTATAAATTTGTTATGAATTATTCAAATCTTTTCTGAAAACCAAAATGGAAACCAATCAATAGTTGGGTGTTAAGTGAAGGGAAACTTTTTGCTAACAAATTCTAAAATATGTGTGATCATGTGTATTGGCACTATATGTAGCTGAGTTCAAATCTATGGTATTTGGCACTACTTTTCTGGTATTTCTTTTTAATCCCTGTGAAACTGCATTAGATTTAAATGTGCTGAAAGATTTTTTTTGACAAGGATGAAATACAAATATAATGCCAGTGGCAGGATTTGAAACTTAAAATCTTAGTTGTCCCTTTTTATTTAATATTAAAGAAAATTTGAACAATTTTCCCTGCAGCAAAAGAAACTGTTCTTCTCCTTTCCTTTCAGTTTCTTTAATATTCTATTATCATTATTTTTTGTTTTGTTTTTACAGCTCTTTCTTCTCCAATACCTACAATGTCAATAGTATTTATATCCCTTAATTTTTTTTTTTTTTTTTGTAAATAAACAAAACTGCAGGTAGTTTATTTGATGCCAGGGTAATTGCAAGTTCATCTGATTTTTGTCAGAATAGTAAAACAGAAATTAAAATAATTGGGATGAAATGATGATGATGACAATGATTTCTAACATCAGCATCACCACCACCACCACAAAGATTTTCTTAAACATATTCTCAAATGTTTAAATTTCTGAATATGGTATTTAAGACCACCACGTGTTTTCTCTTGTTGATATTTATGGCAAGATATTGCTTTATCTCAGCCAATGATTAATGGGAAAGGAGATGTCATTGGGTGCAGTAGCCAGATTTTACACTCAATACACACCATACCTTGACAATAAACTGATAGTTTTATCGATACTATATGTAAAATGCACACTACAGCAATCAAATATAATGGTATATAAGCAAGCTGTGACACTGCAGCACATAGAATCTAGTTTTGTACTTCTACAAGCAGTAACACAACAACCAGAAATGGATATGGTAGACATATAAGGTATTATTTAGCAGCAACCTTTATAAAAATGGTCAATAACTATTAATAGGTTATTGGATAGCCACTAAAAGCTTTTGTATTAAATGTAGTTAATAATGGAACCTGCCAGATCAACCTGGGAGGGCCCAACATTGTCCAGGTTGTGTACTGCAGTCAGAGGGAGACATCTGAATGAAGAATTAATAGAATAACAACAATAACTGAGAATTAAGCTTGTGTTCTACCAGATTGTTGAAAAGTGTATCTCTGTAATTCTCTCTAAGATGGAGCTAATAAAAGAGCTTATGATGTTGCACAACTTGCTAGAAACAGTAGCTACATCTCCCTTGAATTATATCCTACCATCCTAAGTAAAGCACCTCAGGATTATAATATGGCCTTGTTCATTAGAAAAAGATGAGATAGTCACAGTTGGAATGCTTTTGATCATAGATTTGTTTGATGAAGGCTGACCTGGTACTAAACAGTAACAGTAATTCTCAAGAAGATCTAGAAAAAGTAGTCAAAACCCCCTCAAACCACACCTATTTTTAAAAAATGACACATTAAAGAATGGTCCTTGGTACCCTAAAATGATAGTTTGGTAACAGCTGGAGTTTCTTTGATCAAAGGTCTGTTAGGTTAAAGTTGGCTTGAGGTTAACAACAGTTCTCTAACAATCAGTATCTTATGTGGCACACATAGATTCATATATATACATACACTATATATATATATATATATATATATATAGTTCAGATTTACAGAAAACAAGACAAAGACAGGTGAGTGAACAACAAGCAGGTGTATTAGTTTGATGCATGGGAAGAATGGAAATGTCTTTGATATTTCGAGCATATGCTCTTCAACAGAAAGGGTTGAGAGTTAAAAAAATGGAAAGAGAATAAGAAAATGGAGAGAGAAAAACATGTGTAGGGAATAATGGTTTAACATGATGAAATGACCCAAATTATATATATATCATCATCATCATCATCATCATTTAATGTCCATCATCCGTACTGGCATGGGTTAGATGGTTTGACTGGGGCTGGTAAGCTGAAAGGCTGCACCAGTCTCCAGACTGATTTGGCACAGTTTTCTACAGCTGGATGCCCTTCCTAACACCAACCATTGTAATGGTTGCTTTTACATGCCACCAGCATGGGTGCCATTTGCGTGACACCAGTATCTGCCACAACTGTGATTTTGCTTGGCTTGATAGGTCTTCTTCTCAAGTAAAACATAATACCAAAGGTCTTGGTCACTGCCTCCTTGAGTCCTAACACTTGAAAGGAACTCAGCCATCTTGCCTCCATGAGGCCCAAAGCTCAAAAGGTGCTCTTTACGTGTCACTGGCACAGGTACCAGTTAGGTGGCACCAGCAGTGGCCATGACTATAATTTCACTTGGCTTGACAGGTCTTCTGACGCACAGCATATTGCTAAAGATCTCGGTCACTACTCATTGCCTCTGTGAGGCTCAAATTTCGAAGATCATGCTTCACCACCTCTTCCCATGTCTTCCTGGGTCTACCTCTACCACAGGTTCCCTCCACAGTTAGAGATCAGCACTTCTTTATATGGCTGTCCTTGTCCATATGCATCACATGACCATACCCATGCAGTCGTCTCTCTTGCACACCACATCTGATTCCTCTTATGCCTAACTTTTCTCTCAAGATGCTTACACTCTGTCAAACATGCACACAGACATTTCACATCCAGTGAAGCATACTGGCTCTATTTCTTTCAAGCCTATGCATGTCATTGGCTGTCACAGCCCATGTTTCACTGCTACGTATCATAGCTGTTCACACACAGGCATCATACAAACTGCTTTTCACTCTGAGAGAGAGGCCCTCTGTTGCCAGCAGAGGTAGGAGCTCTCTGACGTATTCCCACAAGTATATATATATATAATAATATAATGTATAAATATATGCATATATTTATACATTATTTATATTATTATATGATCAAACGCCACGCATCCTTTTCCAAGTAAGTTTTATATATATATATATATATATATAATCATCATCATCATTTAACATCTGCTTTCCATGCTGGCATGGGCTGGACAGTTTGACTGAGGACTGGCAAGCCAGGACGCTGTACCAGGCTCCAATCTGATCAGGCAAGGTTTCTACTGCTGGATGCCCTTCCTAATGCCAACCACTCTAAGAGTGTAGTGGGTGCTTTTTACATGCCACCGGCACAGGAGCCAGTCCGGCAGCACTAATATTGATCATGCTCAAATGGGGCCATTTAAGTGCCACTGGCACAGAGGCCAGTCAGGAAGTACTGGCATCAGCCACGACAACAATTTCACTTGACTCAACGGGTCTTCTCAAGCACAGTATATTGCAGAATTTGGTTCCTGTGTTTTCAAATATTGTTGTTGTAATCAGGGTAAGCTCTGATTGGGTAGACTCATGTTCCAGCTATGACCATCATGTCTTCTTTTTCTTTTTCTGTTTTTTAATCACACTAGATATATAGGGCTTTGTTATCTGGTATGCTCTATAATTTTTTATAATAGTAATGTTATGATGTCATATAAAGGATATTTGGCTGCTATTTCTAGCTGGTTGGACAAGGTAGAAGCTCCAGTGTCAAGTCAAAATTTTAAAAAATATTGTAAGATCATCCCTGATATTATAAATAATTTATAAAGAGTAAAAGCTATAGATCGTGTCTCCTGTGGTGGGAAAATGATGAAATCGGGGCAGTAAAGGAGTACATCTTGTTAGGTCAGAGAGTAAATATATGTTGAGACAGAAATGTTGAAATCTCATGCAGAGTAAGAGCTGAGTGGAGGGTGTTTGCTTTGATTAAAGATGTGTTCAAAGCACAGCTGGTTAAGACTCTGCATGACAATCTCTTCAAGAGCACTGTTCTACCTGCATTCTTATATGCAAGGGAGATATAGATTTCTGTGGAAATGAAGAAGAACAACAGGCTAAAGCACAGATGGCCATGGAAAGACCCATGTTAGGAATACTATTTGGGGAGCATATCTGAAACAAGGTAATTCGAAAATGGGTGGAGTGATTGGTTTAATCATGGAATACCAAAAATACAAGTTCTGCTGGGTTGGACATGTTGGAAGGCTGACAAACAAGTAGACTTGTACAGTTGTTGAGTGGTATCCAAGAGATCAGGACAGACCATGCAGAAAATTTCCAAGATGATAGGAAATGATATAATGTAACAGTGAGGGCCTAAGCAGAAGAGAAAGGTACAATCAAGGGAATTATGGTAGCACATTGTGATCAGTAATGTAGAAAGTCATCTGATAGTCTGGTTAAAAAAAGTAATCTATAGAAAATAAGTATAATTAACATTGTTATTTTCAACATTAGCCTTGCTTTGTGTTTTTTACACACTCCATCTCATCCATACCTCATATGTATTTTTCTTTTTTTATTCATTAACATTGAAGAAATAGTCTATCTCTTTGTAGTGTTGGGACAAATTGACTTTATCACAAAATAAAAAAATAACATGTCTGAAATCTCTTGTAATTTCCTCACACCTTGAGGACATACTTGATATATGATTTTCAGCATGTATATATAAATATATATATATATATAAATATATATATAGCCTCTGACCTTCAATTTTCATATACACACACACACACACACACACACACACACATACGTGCATAGTATTATAAATTCCACTCTCATGAATATTTATCTGTGATCTACCAGTTGGAGTGACTTTCCTTTAGGTTTAACAACTGACTTGATGTAATTTCCTCATGTTGGACATAACTGAAGTGGAAAGATTAAACAAGATATACAACAAGATGCAGATATAAACTAATATTTACATTGTAATCTCTTTATGAGTATATAAACATACTTAGTCATGCTATGATAGCTGGTGTGTGGTGAACAAAATAATTAACCTTAGTTGAAGTTGTTAAATTTATCATCACATTCTGTACATAACAATATGTTCTTAAGCTTCTTTTTACACCTAATTGAGGGATAATGATGTAGTTATAGTTAGATTTGAAATCACAATAGTCTAGTTCCTGGTCACATACTCTCATTAGTTTAGATTTTAACACCAAACAATCTTCACAGTAAGTGCTTCTTAAACACATGGTTCTGGGTTAAGTCCCACTGTGTGGCATCTTGGGCAAGTGTCTTCTACTGTGACCTTAGGCTGACCAAAGCCTTGTGAATGGATTTGGTAGATGGAAACTGAAAGAAGCTTATTGTATATATATATGTGTGTGTTTGTGTGTGTGTGTATGTGTCTCTGTTTGTTCCCCACCACTGCTTGACAACTGCTGTTGGGTTGTTTACATCCTTGTAACTTAGCAGTTTGATAAAAGAGACCAAGCACTAGGCTTAAAAATAAAAAAAGTACTTGGATCAATTCATTCAACTAAAATTTTGAATGACTGAAACAGTTGAAAGAATAAAAGAATAAAATAAATCATATGATATGATATGATATGGTGTGCAGAGAAAGAAGTTACTATTTGAATTTTTCACAAGGCTTTTGATGAACCATAGGTGTGGCTTTGTCGTCAAGAAATTTTGTTTCCCAGCCACATGTTTGTGGGCTCAGTCCCTCTGTGTGGCACCTAGGACAAGTGTCCTCTCCAATTGCTTCAGGCCTACTAAATCCTTATGAGTGGATTTGATAGATGGAAACTGAAAGAAATGTAGTGTGTGTGTATCCTTGTCTTGGCATTGCGTTGTATTTGCGAGTGAGTGTCACTGTCATACAAGCAGTGTCATTCATTTCCAATATTCTGCAAAAATATGTTTGGCCATGGTAAAAGTTACTTTGTTTGGGAACAGGTGAGGGTTGGCAATTGGAAGGGCATCCGGCCAAAGAAAATTTTCTCCAATAAACTCCATCCAACCCATGCAAGCATGGAAAAGTAGATGTTAAAATGATGATGATGATGATGATGATACTGTAAGTAGTCCCTCTCTCTCACTGTTTTCTTTATACCACAACCCCACATTAGAAAAAAAATTGCTAAAATGTTGGCTGTTGTCTGGTGTCATTCCTAAAATATACAATGATTGTGACTATTGGTTGTCTTGTTGGCTTCCTACCTACTTATAGTGCTTTCATTAGTCACAAAGTACTTTTAATTTTGACATTAGTCTTTGAGTGTGTAAACAACTCTGTTTTTGAAACCAAAGTCACAATGTTATGTTGGCTTAATTTAGTACAGAATGTCTCATTAGTAAACAGTGCTAACTGGCCAAAATTTGCTCACTTCAGTTTAATTTTTTTTTTTTCGTAATTTCTTTTTGTTTATCTATTCATTATTTTTTTTTTGTTTTTGTTTAATTGCCATTCTTTCGTGCTACTTGCAAGAAGTTTCATCTTATAAATGAGTTTGCAATAGCACATGATAATTGACAATATTGGTTGTACATGCTTGTCTGCAACAAATACACAAGCCTTGAGTTATCATTCCTTTTTATCACTGTTTGCTGTTGCTTCAGACAATCTTGCATTGTTTTCTCTTTCTGTCTCCGTCATTATCTTATTTCAGATTTTATGTTCAATAATCATTGAATAATTGCTCAAGAAACTTTAAAAAAACTAAACTAAAAGGAAACGAACATGAGTAAAAATGAGTAACATTATAAACAGGAGTGGATTTAATCACTGCACCAATGATACTTTTTACAAAAGTCATTCAGTATAGATTTCATAAACATAAATAACAATGAACCTTTTTTAAACATTTTAGAAATTTTTGTCTAATGTGAGGTTGTGATATAAAGAAAACATTGAGAGAGAGGGACAGATGAAAGGTGGTGGGTGTTAGAAAGAAAGAGGAATACAAATAATCTTATTTTCTTAAGTTCTTTGACCTCTTCAGTCATTTGCTTGTTCTGGCAGTTATTCCCAGCTGATTGGAGGTAGCTCAGTGAAAGATTTACCCTGAGCAAAGTTGAAGGAAATAAAAAATAAACAACTTGATGGGTCAATGAATGAAAATGGAGGAATATATATTGACATGGCCTGAGTGACAGAGTTAGAAATGAGAATGGCAATTAATTCTTGCTTGAACAAACTGATCAAACTTGCTTGAACAAACTGAAAGGTAAGACAGGATCTTAGTGGTGACGGTGACTAACTGATGCAGTGTTGTACAAAATGAAATTAAAACAAACTTTGAAGAGTTATCCAGAAAGATCCAGGCCAAGTGTTTGAAGGCATGAAGATTATTAAATGAAGGTTGAGAGGATATTATCAGAAGTAGGGGATGGGTCGCAGTTGTGTGTGTGTGTGTGTGTGATAGCATGTGATTTTCAGGATGGGAGATGATTCTTGTGGGGTACAGAGAGGTATGATAAAACAAACATATATGTGCTAAAAGAAGTGTGTATGTGTGTGTTAGCGTATGCTTGCTTCAGTACATATGTTTGTTTTATCATACCTCTGAACACCACAAGAATTATCTCCTGACTATATTCATATACTTGTATGTATGTATGCATATATATATATATATATATATATATATATATATATATATATATATATATATACATATACATCACTGTTTAATGTTCTTCTTCCCAATAGATGCATAAGTTGTTCACATATGTTCACACTTGTGCATTCTTATGCATACTCTTAAATATTTTCACACACATACACACCAATATCATTTAAGTTAAACAAAAGTAAATTTAAGTGCATGCACTTATGCTTTTCTGTAAGGGGAAAAAAATGCAAGAGGGTAAAAGAAGTTTTACTGGCTGCTGCTACTGTTAGGTTGGGGTGTTCTGATGCAAAAGGAAAACTTCTTATCAAGTAAATCCTATCTCAAATGCTGAATCAGTTATGGAAGAAAATAGCTGTGAAAGTAAATGATATACATACACACACATATACATATACACACACACACACACACACACACACATATGTATGTATGCATGCACACATACATACATACATACGTGTATATATATATATATATATATATATATATATATATTCAAAGTTTCCCAGCCCACCTCTAGTTTTACTGGTGGGGCACCAAACATCTTCCTTACACTCTCTATTTATCTCTTCCGTTGATTTCTTTTCTCTTCTTTTCTGTCTGTTGTACACCCCACCTTCTGCTTTTTTTCTTTTTCCTTACATATATTATTTCTTTTTTTCATTTTCCTCCATTTTTTCATGTTCTTCATCTATTTCCCCCATTTTTCAATTTTCTTTTTTCCTTACCTTCTACAGTTTCTGAGTTATCCTTTTACCTTTTGTTCCTTCATCTAATTTTTCTTTTTCTCTTCCTCCTTCTCTTCTTCTTCTTCTTCTTCTTCTTCTTTCTATTCTTATTCCTAGATATTCATATTTGGAGAGGTGGCAGGGGGCACGTTCTGTTTCTTTCTCCCTGCAAAATTTAGATTGATTATGTAGACTTGGAACAAAAACATTACAGATAAGGAATGTTTTACCTTGTAGTGAGCATAACTGAATGTTACTACAGGGGTGGCAGCAGTTGTGTTAGGGTTTGGGAATGGGAGTGGATTTATTGGTTGGTAGAGCACTGAGCTGATGCAGGGTGCAAAAGCAGAAGGGCTTCTATCAGGTTTCAAAAATGTTGGCTTCATATTACTTCAGATTGTATTGAATGTAGACAATAAGATCTGTGTGCACACATGTGTGAGTGTTTGTATGTATATAACATGAGACTGAAACTGATAAAGTTTTCTTGACATAATTGCAGAATTTAACCAATTCCTTCAAGCTGTTATTTTTTTTTTTTTTTTTAATTTTCATTACATTTTTTTTTTTGTTAGTTTGAAAATTTGGTAATTGACTTTTAGAATCACAATTTAATGAACTTTACTTAGATAATGAAGTTGAAAGAGAAATAAGGATATTTTGTCTTCGTTTAAATGATAAAGGAAGGTTATTAGAGGAAAACTTTTGAAGAGGAAGTAGACAATTTCATGTAAGGTGGTACCGCTTTCTTAAATGCCAGTGACATGCTGTGTGGGAGATTATTTTGGTGGCATGAGACAAATATTTGTTTGGTCGTTAGTTAAACACAGAAATTATTGACATAAATTATATTGTGGTTGTAATAGGAAATGTCATTGAGCTGGTGAGAAAAAAAATAACCCAGCTAAAGTTTCATGGAAAATATATAACTGAAAGGAGTACTAAATCTATTAATAGAATTAATAAGAATGAAGCTATGAAATGAGGGTTGCCAGGATTTATATCATTGATCTCTGGGTTGCAAGTTTGGCACTTAACCATTTGGCTGTGTAGTTTTGTGGCTTATTATATTTCTTGTTGTAGTGAAGATGTTTGGACTAGTGGTTAGGGTGTTGCACTCATGTTCTTACAACTGTAGTTTCAATTCCCAGATGATTGGGTGGTGTATTGTGTTCTTTGATCAAAACCCCTCATTTCATGTTACTCCAATCCACTCAGCTGTAAATGAGTTTCAGCAATAATTGGGAAGTTAACCCTGTGATGGGCTGGTGTCCTGTCAGGTGAGGAGTGTTACTTATACAACATAAAATCTAGGTTACACTCTGGCCTTACGAGTCTCAGACCACATGGCAGACCTATGTCTAAGTCTTATTCTTAAGTATTGCAACAACCAGAAGCTTTAAGGTCAAGCTTTCAAGACCTCTTCTAATATTGGTTTTAAATTTTGGCACAAGACCAACAGTTTTGGGGAAGAGGCTAAGTTGATTACATCAACCCCAGTGTTCAAATGGTATTTGTTTTATTGGCCCCAAAAGAATGAAAGGCAAAGTTGACTCCAAAATTTGAGCTCAGAACATAAAGACAGATGAAATGTCACTTAACATTTTGCCTGGCTTGCTAATGATTCTGCCAGCTCGCTGCCTTAACCGTCTTCTAATATTGCAATCTGGTGTTTGGCAAAACTAAATAAATAACAGATACCATCCATCTTTAAGAAATAATTATAAAAATAAAGTGAAAAGTATTTTTGGAAAATAGATGTATATGCTTCAAAAGGAACTTAATTCTTTTGATGTAAAAAACACTTTTTTAGCCCTTTTGATACAAACCCGCCTGAAACTGCCCCTGGTTCTAGGATACACACTTCTTTTTAAACCGATTTAAATTAAGACCTTCCATTAAAACTTCATGTTAATTTATGTCTGAAACACCATTTAATAGTGACAGTTATTTTACTAAATTCTTTTTTTTTTTTTTTTCCAAAATTAATCAAAGGAAGGCAGCATATTTCAGAAGAAAAGATGGTAACAAAATGGTTTAAGAAGCAGTATTATTGTTGTTGCTGTTGGTTCTGACTGGTACCTCCAGAACTGTATTATTGGTTATATTTACCAAACCTCTTAAGAACCCCAAAGAAATATACTTGTTAAATGTCTAGTTCTTTTACTTTAATTCTATGAGTCTTTTATCTTGTGACCGACTATATTGTCTTCTACAACTCATGGAACTGAGACTGTGTTGGAACTACTCTAGAGTTGTTACTTTGTTAATAGAACATTTCTTTGAAAATAATAGGCACAGTGGTCCTGTTGGTAAGACATAATGCTCCTTTATTGTGTTTCTATTGTAATGGGCTCAAGTCATTGCTAACCTCCACTCAGTATTTATTTGGTTTCCAGTTCCTTCTATTTTTTATTTTTGATTTCACTCTTTTGGCAAATATATTTTATCCATTGGTGTAGACACACCCACGAGGCATCATGCTTTATTTTATCAGCTCTACTGATGATATCTGGGCAGTTATCTTTAATCAACTGCACTGTGTAAATATATGTACGTACACACACACACACGCACATGCACACACACACACACACACACACACACACACACAAATAGTTGTCTAAGAATCTATAAGTCAGAACAAAATAAGCACTTGTATATTTGTGAATAGAGTGGGTGTGCTTATCAAATGGTACAGTATTATAGATACATTTTAGCTGATCTTACCAATCAGTTTCACACTGGTATTAAATAACTAGATATTAGGCAACAGCACAGTTATGTGTGTATACATACATGCATACATACTTACATACATACATACATACATACATACATATAATCATCATCATCATCATAATTTAACATCTGTTTTCTGTGCTGGTATGGGCTGGACAGTTTGACACAAGTTGATAAGGCTGGTGGGGGTGGGGTCACACTAAGCCCCATTGTCTGTTCTTGCAGGGTTTCTCTGGCTGGATGCTCTTCTTAACGCTGACCACTTTACAGAGTGTACTGGATGCGTTTTATGTGGCACCATCAGCTGTGCTCTTTTCATGGCACCATCACCCTCTTTGCCTGGAACCAGCCTGTGTGTGTGTGTACACACACACATATGCATACATACACTCTCATTTTGTCAATATTGTTATATTTCAGTACATTATGTTTGACTGCTTCATCAAATTGCCTTTAGCATTAATACTAAATTGCATTTAGTATTAATTTGTTGGTTTCAGTATCTTCACTGTAATTCTGGATATCAGTTTCTGATATTCATCTGCTGCTACTATCAATAAATTTACTGCTGCTCTTTTGCTGTACCTCATCTGCCTCCACTTAATTCTCTGTTGTACCTCTATGTAGTAGCACCAGCAAGTTCATATTACCAATAGGTTTAGTGTCTTGTAATATCTCACAGCCAGTGTTTGTTCTCAGACTGCCATTGCTACTACTTTGTTGCTTCTCAAACTTCTGTTCTTCTCATCCATGTTACAGTTTCTGTTTTGTCATTAAGTTATCTAATATTGGTTTCAAATTTTGGTTCAAGGCCAACAATTTCAAGGGAGGGGTAAGTCAACTACATTGACTCCAGTGTTCAACTGGTGCTCATTTTATCAACCCCAAAAGGATGAAAGACAAAATCAACCCTGGCAGCATTTGAACTAAGAATGTAAATTCGAAAGAAATGCTGCTAAGTATTTTTTCTGGTATCTTATTAAGTTGTCTAATATTATGAATATATTCTTCTTCCTAAGAAGCTTATATGCTAAGTTTCAAATATTATTTTCAATTCTTAGCTCTGTTAGTCTGCAATTATTGTTGAGTGTATTTATATAGTTAGATGCATTGTTGGGTGTGTTTATGATCCTGGATAAGTAGAGCTGATTGAATTATTTATACCTTCATTAAGTTTAACTTCAGATAGATTGATGCCATTCGGTAATTTCTTAACATTGTTATAGTGCTTGCCATGGGGATCTTAATCAACAACATCTGACAGAGTCAGATGTCATTCTTTATTTACATTTTATTCAAAATCTGTTTTAGGCTGCTGAATTTTATGCTTTGTTTGTAAATTTTTCGTTTTCTCATTAATTCATTCTTTGTCAGTCTTGGTCTAATTGATAATGTTAATACATATAACAGCAATGACATGACCAGGATATTTGGCAAAATTAAGTTCTGTCCAGAAAGCCATACTTATACATCAATTTCATTATTTCTTTACTTTGTCTTTTATTTATTTGTCATGACTCTATGTGCTGTATCATACAGACTTCTGTTCTTTCTTCTACATCTACTTCACTACTATTCACCTCCAGATGAATCCCAAATAGATCCTACCTCTCTATTTCGCTATTCTTGTCCCATCCAAATCGTCTATTCAAGTCCTTACTTCATTCAATAGATTTTACTTCTTTAGTATTATCATTTTGTATCCTTCAGTAATAGATTTGCTTTGTATCCTTCAGTAATAGATTTGCTCGTACCAGTTTTAAGTAAACAAAAGTTTGATAGAATCATCTTGTAATATGCCAACTTTCTCATTGACATTAGTCACTAAAATACTAGTATCAGAGTAGATTAATTTATGGTTTTCAATTTGCCATTTGTATTTTTTCATTTTTTGTCATTGGCATCACTATTACAGTTCTATTATCTACAGAAGCCAATCAGAAACTTTATGGAATGTTTTGAAGTGTGGTCAGTCTCTGCTATGGACAAGTCTTTTCTGTATTTTGTTGAATGTTCTCTAATTATTTTACTAAACAAAAGTTGGTCCTTACATCCATCTGAACCTTGATTTTTTTAATAATATTAGTAATTCAGACATTTATTAGCCCTTTTGATAATACAAATAAATATGTAAAGGATTTGTATGAAGAAGGTAATTATGATACATCTTGGACAGCATGGTTAGTAGAGCACTGGACAATGTGTCTTGGATGACACTGTTGATATCATGTCCCTTTACATTCTGTACTCAAATATTACACGCTTTGATTTTGCTTTTCATCCTTCTGGGTTGGTCAGTACAATAAGCACTGGTCATATCCATTGACAAAATGTGTGGCCTGTAAAAAATTATCGTTGTTGTTGGCGGCAGCGGTGGCAAAGAAGTTCTCTCAAATACTACAGTGCTGGACTAAATTATTTTGTATTTTAGTTTTGTCCTTCTAGATCCTGAACTCCTATCAAACCTGATTCATTTGTGACTTTGCTTCATCCTGGTTTGATGAAATTACTTTCAACGCTGTTGGATAATGCAAATTAATTTCTACAAAGATTGATGTTTGTAATGTTACTAGAGTTCTTACAGTCACCAATATACTTTTGCTAGATTTCATGCAGAAGACACTATCATCATTTTTTGCTAGATTTCACACATTTATAGCAAGCCAGATGATTTATGGTATCTGATGAGAAACATAGCTGCTCACATTTCAATTTGCACTGAAGTTGTTGTCATTTGTTTACTTATTTATTTATTTATTTTAATATCTTTTGGAGCAGTCAGAGTTTGCCTTTCACTTCTCAATTTATGCAAGGTTTAGTAAGATAAATGGCAGTAACATACTCATGTCAATCCAATCAGCTGTGTCCCTTACTACTCCTTTATATAATTGGCCTTGTGCTAAATCATCATCATCATCATTATCACCACTGACACTCCACCCAACCAACCAACCACCCCCATCACCACCACCACCACCACCACCACCA
>NC_068990.1:70438997-70450691 GCF_001194135.2 Octopus bimaculoides
GTAGTAAGTAGCATACTTAACAATCAGATGGTTCCGGGTTCAGTCCCACTGCGTGGCACCTTGGGCAAGTGTCTTCTACTATAGTCTCGGGCCGACCAAAGCCTTGTAAGTGGATTTGGTAGACAGAAACTGGAAGAAGCCCGTCGTATATATATATATATATATATATATATATATATATGTGTGTGTGTGTTTGTCCCCCACCATTGCTTGACAACCGATGTTGGTGTGTTTACGTCCCTGTAACTTTGTGGCTCGGCAAAAATGACCAATAGGATAAGTAGTAAGCTTACAAAGAATAAGTCTTGGAGCTGATTTGTACGACTAAAGGTGATGCTCCAGCATGGTCACAGTCAAGTGTCTGAAACAAATAAAAGAATATATATATATAGGTAGTGAGGGCATATATCTTAGTGATTGGGGTGTTGCACTCACAATCTAGTGATTGTAATTTCAATTCCTAGACCAAGTGGTGCATTGTGTTCTTAAGCAAAACACTTCATCTCACACTGCTCTGCAATCACTTCAACACCTGATGCGTGGTACACTGTGCACCTGTTCAGACAGATTTGATGGAGAGAGTAAGATAATGTATGACACATACATTTGATCACTATAAACAAATCATTTGTGCAGGTTGTTCGGTAATAGCTGAATGCTCATACATCATCTTCAATGGGAGAATTCATCATATATGTAGGTGTGGTGAAGGTGTGTGGCTTAATGGTTAGGATATTTAGCTCATGGTCATAAGGTTGTGAGTTCAATTCCCACCAGGGCATTGTGTCATTCAGCAAGAAACTTTATTTCATGTTACTCCAGTCTACTTAACTGGCAAAAGCAGATTGTACTTTGTAATTCAAAGGGCCAGCCTTGTCACATTCTTTGTCCTGTTGAACCTCCCTGAGAACTATGTTAAGGGTATGTGTGTCTGTGGAGTTCTCACTCACTTGCACATTAATTTCATAAGCAGGCTGTTCCATTGACTGGATCAGCTGAAACCCTCATCATTTATTTTTCTATAAAGTGTAGGCATGTGTGGTTTTGAATTTGGTCCCATTGCATGGTACCTTGGGCAAATGTCTTCTATAGTCCTGGGCTAACTAAAACCATGTGAATGGATTTGGGAGATGGAAAACAAGACAAGTTCGTATATGTATATAAACTATGAGCTTGTATGTATGGAGGTGTGTGCTTGTGTTCTTATCATGCAATTTTTGTAAACAAGTATCACTACCATACAAGCAGTCTCCTTGTTTTCCAATATTCTGTGTAAACATGTCTAGCCAAAGGGGAAACATTACCTTACTTAGGCACAGGTGAAGGTTGGTATCAGGAAGGACATTTGGCCATTGAAAATCCACCTCAGTGAATTCCATCTGCACCATGGAAAAGTGGACATTAAATCAATGAGTATACACACACACACACACACACACACACACACACACACACACACACACATGAAAGAGAGTGAGAGATTCTTTTCGATTTCATTTATTTGCTGTCTTTGATATTTACTGATAATGGCTGCTATTCTGGGATGATTCATGGTAACAGCTACAACAGAGAACTACCATCTTTGACCATTAGGTCATGCTGACATCATTTTATAGTGATGGTTCATTCTATTCTGCACTTCAAGATCTTCCAACACTTGTCAGGTCTCTTCAAATTTAGTTGCTGTTAAAAATTTGTATTAACTACTACTTATGGAAGAAAATTAGTACATAGACATACGTTCACATGTACATACACATATACACACCTACAGACATGTCTACACACTTACATACCTAACTACTCACATACATACATACTTAAGTACATAGATACATATGCACATACATGCATACATACATACATACATGCATATAGGCAGGCACAAATGCATATTCATGTACACATACTTACATGCACATACATACATACATACATACATACATACATACATACATACATACCTACCTACTTACCTACCTACCTACCTACTTACCTACCTACCTACCTACCATAAACTAACTGTTACTTTCTTAGGAATTTTGTCAGTGAACAGGCTGCAGTTTCAAAGTGACAAAAATATTTTGACAAATTAAATTTAAATGTTGAAGTGAATCTAACGGTTTTTGTGTGTTTTTAAATGTGTATAAAAGTGTGTACGTATTTGTGTGTGTAAGTATCAACGTGTTCTTTTCTATAAAAACTTATTATTAAATTGCTTCTTTTACATGTAATTTTTTTTAATGATGTTCTTTTCATATTTTTTAACTCTTGCAAAATAAATATTAAACAAGCTGTGTGGTAAGCTTGCTTCACAACCACATACATGGTTCTGGGTTCAGTTCCACTGTGTGGCACCTTGGGCAAGTGTCTTATACTATAGCTTCAGGCCAACCAAAGCTTTATGTGTGGATTTGGGAGATGGAAACTGAAAGAAACCTCTTGTGTATACACACACACTCACTCGAGTATGATCACAGATATAGACAAGTGGGAATGTGAAATTCAGTGTAACAATTTGTGAAGATTTTTGCAGCTTTAATAAAAGTATATAAATGTGTGTGTGGGTGTGGGTGTCTTTGTGCTTAAGTTTGTCCCCTACTGTCATTTGACAACCTGTGTTGGTGTGTTTGTATCACCATAACTTAGCTGTTTGGCAAAAGAGACCAATATCATAAGTATCAGGCTTTAAAAAGAAAAAGTATTGGGGTCGACTCATTCAACTAAAAATTCTTCAGGGTTGTGCTTCAGCATGGTCGCAGTCTAATCACTGAAACAAGTAAAAAGATGTGTGTGTGTGTGTGTTGCGTATGTGGGATTGCATATATAGTGATTTATTTTGTTTTCTAAGTATTAGGATTACTACTACTACTCCAGTACTGTTTTAGCAGTGCTTGTTTTATCAATCCCAGAGAGATAAAAAATTTAGTTTACCTCAACAGTATCAGAACTCAGGTAGGCAAGGCACTGAGCATTCAATATGGAACTGTAAACCATGGATGAAATAGCACACAAATTTATATATGTATGTTTGACTTCATACATACAAGCATATAAGTATACATACACAAAAATTAGTTATATATATATATCTTTCTTCTCATATATAATACTCTATCTTGATACTATGTAGACTAAGATCCCCATTAACAAACTACACCTCTATGTAATCCAAGCTTCTTAAGTTCGGTCTCATATAGCATGGCTTTAACATTTACATTAAATACTCCCACAATACCGTTATTTAACACCTTTTTTTAATATTAATTACTTATAAATCCTGCTATAAATAACAATTTAATTTTCTATGCATTTTTGTTTAAGATGATACAAATATCTTTTTCTACTGCTACTGTGGTGATTTCTGTTCTTTAGTTCTGGTTGGTTTTGTGGTACCTCTAGTTAGTTACTCCTACCTTTCTTGTCTCTCTCTCTCTCTTCCTCTTATCACCATTATAGAGTCTTTTACCCAGGCTCCACTGTAACCACTATACATCCATCCCTTCCTCCCCAAGATGCCATCCTGCTGAAATTTCTTCCCCATACATATTTTTCCTGCATCTGACAACTTACAACAGTTCCAGCAAAACATTAATGGCACCAATGACACCAGTCTTGGAAGGGCTGTGAAACCCATCAGTTTTATATATCCTCCAAATCAAACGGAGGTAAAAAAAAAACAACTTTACTATGAATGGCCAAAATTTCATTTCGAATTCGACCAACATTTTAATTGCAATTTCCAGCCATGAAGTTGAATTCTGCTTCAACCATTCTATTGCATTGTTAAACAAACCATTTCCATTTATTTTCCACAGTTGACATAGCAAGAATCATGTTCCATGTTTCTCTTCAAAACTAAAGTTGCTGCTGTAGGAATTTATCTACAAATATAGGGATTGCTTGAATCATTGGGGCTGGAGGTGGGATTTTAAAATTATTGAGAAAGCACCAATGTTCAAGAGTCTTTCTTTTTCACTAGTGGCTAACCATAACTGAGAATAGAATACTAGCGGTGAATGGGATTCCTGGTTTTATTTAGTTTATCCCTCAGCTGGTTATATTTCTAAGGTTATCTGATAGATTGAATACTATATATTTGTAGGTATGGTTATTTATAGGTTTATAAGTTTTAATTTTGGATTCTGTTATTGGTTTGTGGTGTGTATCTATAGATTTCTTATAGTTTTTTTTACTTGTTCTGAAGTTAAGACATTTGATTCTGGAGTTGTTATGGATTCTCAGTTTATTTCAAACCACTTTTTGGATAGTACAGGTTTAGGTTTATCTAATTTGCTGGAAATAAATTTTAGCTGAATGACGTTGGATAAATGTGTTTCATATAATAGTACTTCAAATTAACATACTTAGGAAGCTAGGAAACATATTTTAAACAAAGGCCTGATGAACAACACTGATCAGGTGTTCCTGTTTATACACACATTTCCTTTTATGATTAATAAACTATTTACCCTCTTAATAGAGTTTTATCTTATTGTCAGTTTCAGTTTTATTTTATAGTAGATATCTTAGGCACAGGCATGGCTTAAGTGAGGCTATGTATATGTGTGGTTAAGAAGTTTGTTTCACAACTACATGGTTTCAGGTCCAGTCCCACTATGTGACACCTTGGGCAAGTATCTTCTGCTATAGTCCTGAGTTGGTCAGCTTTGCAACGGGATTTGGTAATCAGAAACAGGAAAGAAATCTGTTGTATCTGTGTGTGAGTGTGTTTCCTACTCCTGATATTGTGTGATTGCTGTAAATGAGCATCACCATCATACAAGTAGTGATGTCTGTTTGCAATCTTCTTTGGAAACTTATTTAGCCATTGTGCTGTTTGTGTTTGGAAGATTGAGGTAAATAATACCTTGCTTGAAAACATGATGGTTTGCGACAAGAAAAGCATCCAACCGTTGAAAATCTGCCTCCGTAAGATTTACATCTCACCCATGCAAATGTGGAAAAGTAGATGTTAAAACAATGACAACTATTATGATGACAACTGCAATACTGCTGCAGCTGCCACCAGTCTTAGGCATATTTGAATATACAAGATTTATTGAGATGACGATTTGTGAAATAATACTGATGACTGTCTGTTGAAAAATTGCCTTTTATTTTGCACCAGTCTATTCTGCAGATTTCATGACGGTTTGCTCATAGGCATGAGTTTTAATATTTGGAAGAATTTAAAATGAATCTCCTGTGAGTGGTAATAATATAACTTCACAACACATTTTGTTGGCAAAATCATTTAAATTAGAAAAAAATTCAGTTGTATCAATATAATTTATTTATTTATTTTTTAGTCTAAAGCCAATATGGTTACTACTTCTGATCATCCATTATTCACTTTGGAAAATCAATAAATATAAAAACATTCTGAGGTTATGGTGTCTTTTGTGTTAAAGCACTTTAGTTTTATCGATATTTCTGCAAATAAGGAGAAAACCTCATTCATCCAAGAAATATTTTGTTTGTTCTAAAATAAATCTTTTGAAATTAATTTTAATGTTTAATTTTTAAACATGGCTAAGTCAGTTTAAGATGCTTTTTTTTGTGTCATTGTCTGTTGGCTTTTAACACATTACTTTAAAAAGGAACTTCTATAAATATCTATCTTAGTCTGTCTCCCCTCTATAATTAACCTCAATCCATATAGCTCAGTAAACACCTCTACTTTCTTCTTTCTGTTCTTCATTTTTGTAAAGTGGGGGTCTCTATTTGCTTCATAGGCTACACCGAATGCGGAAGTGAACAATAAAACAAGTGCTGACTAGCCAATTACTTGCCATAGGTTTTCAAAAGAATGTTACTGGGGTCATGACAAAATAATCAGTTTGGAAATTAATGTCAGATTGTGTAGAATGCCTGCTTTCACCTTGATGCTGCTCTCAAGTCTGGCTGCACTGGGAATATGGAATTTGTAATAATTTGATGTCTGAACTGGGGCATGTCAGCTTTTATGCTATAATTTTAGTTTTGTCAAAGCAGGCACTTGCTTTAGGAATAATTATTTATTTAACATTGTGTGTGTGTGTGTGTGTGTGAGAGAGAGAGAGTGAATGAGTGAGTGAGTGTATGCATGTACATGTGTATGTGTGTGTGTGTGTGTTCAAGAAAGAGAAGATCAAAACCCATAACTTGTATAAGCATGAGAGGACTTCTTGAGACATTGAAATCTCTTGCCAGATATGATACTGAAGTCATCATTATCCTCATTTGACGTCTCCTTTCCCATGCTGGCATGGGTCAGACACAATTTATTGAATAAGATTTTCTAGGGTTTGATACCCTCCCTATCGCTCACCTTTACCCATTTCCAAGCAAAGTAATATTTCCCCATGGCCAATTGTGTTTCAAAGATGACTGGAAAGAAACAACACTGCTTGCATGACAGTGATGCTCACTTTCAGCAATCACATGATGTCAACACTAGGAGACACTAATATATATATATACACACACACACACACAGCAAAAATATGTGTGATGACCCAGAGCTATAGTAGAAGACACTTGCCCAAGTTGCCACAGGGTGGAACTGAACCCAAGACCACAAGGTTGAGGAGCAAGTTTCTTAACCACACAGCCACATCTGTACCTGGAGTATGCTTAATAGTTCTGTTTTCTTTTTCTATAACTGCTTCTCGTTGTTTTTTTCTTTCTTTTTATCATAACATTTTTCTTCTTCAAAACTTGAAACGAAATATTGGTGAATAGAAACAAATCCCACTTCTTCTGCAGAATAAACCATTGTTTGGTCTACCGACAAAATTTCTTACATTTCTGGCATGCATTGTTTACTGACTATGATTCACTGTTTCTTCTGCTGCTGTTTTTGGTATTTTTATCAGCCAAGATTAAGCAAAGCTGTGATCAAAGATATTCCAGCCACAATCACTCCGTTTTCTATTCAAATACAATGTATCTATGACTATATTATCTAACAAAACTTTTGTTTTAAAAACTATAGGGTGTGATTAGAGGGAGATTTAGCTACTAGTTCTAGAAGCCCCTTTATGTGCGTTTTTCCTTTAATATGGTAACCCTTCTGTTCCTTTACTGCCTCTAGAGCTGAGCATTTATGTATCTCTTTACATCTGTCTATATATGTACATCTATATGTGTATGTATGTATATGTGTGTGCTTGTATATGTTTGTATGCATCTATATATACATGCATTTGTGCATATTTGTCTGCTAAAATTGTTTTCAAGATGGTTTCTGTGTTTATTTAAGTCTATTACATTTACATTTTTTGTCCCCAATTTTTCTATATTACTTTTTATGCAATCTTTTCCCATTTTGCTTCTTCTTTATGTATGTGTATGAGAGAGAAATGCAGGGTAGGACTCTGTGTGTGTGTGTATATGTGTGTGTGTTTATGTATATGAGACGGGGAGAAAGTGAGAGATGTAGGTGGGGACATTGTATGTGTGTGTGAGAGAGAGAAAGATGTTGGGCGGGTGGCATTGATCCTACTTTATATTTACTTTGCAGTATAGGCCTTCACTCCTAATCCTAATCCTTCTCTAAAAAAACAAAGAATCCACAATTCAGGATCAAACTTAATATTTTAAGACATTAGTCAAGACATTGACAACTAAAGATAAATGACCAGACAATGTTTTATAAATGAGCAAGTGTTTATGAGAACTTCAAAGTGAATATATAGACCACTATAGGTGTCTTGTAAAGGTATATGGCCTAGTAGTTGGGATGTTGCCCTCAAATGTCAGGTCATTGTTTCAATTCTTGGACTTGGCAGTGTATTGTTTTCTTGAGCAAAACACTTCATTTCATGTTGCTTCAGTTCACTTAGCTGTAAAGAAATCCTGTAATAAGTTATCCTGACAGATAACTAACCACAACATTTATGGTTTGTACTTATACAGTGTTGGTGCATTGGATCAATTCCTCTCAATTACTGAGTGTTATCTAAATATACAGAGTACTTCATTTTGTTTAATTTATTGAGAATTTATTTAAGTATTTTGTTGGATTGCCTTGTTATGTTCAATTTCTCTTGTAAGGAGAGCTATCTGCAATAGTCCAGTATCCTACCCAGAGTCAAAATTATCTCCCCTGTCTAACATTATAGAAATCTGAGATGAGTATTTTCTCTGTGAAGCTTTGTAGTCTTTAAAAGATAGCAGCAACCTTTCATCTTGTAACTATTTTCAATTTCCTACATTTTATGTGGTAAGAAGTTTGCTTCCCAATTACATGGTTCCAGGTTCAATTCCACTGAGTGGCCCCTAAGGCAAGTGCCTTGTACTATAGCCTTGGGCTGACCAAAGCCTTGTGAGTGGATTTGGTAGGCAGAAACTGAAAGAAGCTTGTCGTGTGTATGTATGTGTGTATGTGTGTCACCACTGCTTGACAAGTGGTTTTGGTGTGTTTATGTCTCTGTAACTTGGCAGTGCAGCAAAAGACACCAATAGAATAAATACCAGGCTTTGCAAAAGAATAATAAGTACTAGGTTTGATAAGATTTGGCTAAAATTTTACAAGGTAGTGCCCCAGCATGGTCACAGTCAAATGACTGAAACAAGCAAAAAAAATAAGATATCCTTATCTCTCCTCCTCTGTATGCTAATTACTACATTAGTTTCTCATCTTACTACTCAGTGTATTTAATTGATTTCTCCATTACCATCACAATATATACTTTTCCATTCTACCCAGCTTTTCTCTCTATGTTTTCTTTCTTTCTTCCTTCCTTTTCATTCATTCATTGTCTCATATTCAACAGCTTAACCCTTTCGTTACCAACCCAGCTGAAACTGGCTCTGGCGTACAAATGTCTTGTTTTCATAAGTTTTGAATCAAAATCTTCCACCAAACCTTAGTCACAATTTATGTTCCTAACACTAGCTTAATGATAACTAAGCTATTTTACTAAATTCTTTGTTATATTTAATATAATTGAAAGAAACACAGAGCATCTCAAAATAAATACGGTAACGAAAGGGTTAAAATCCTCATTTAATAGCCCTTTATTATAGTATACTGTGGTCCAGTGTCGAGGTGTTTCTTTAGTTTATCTCTTGTTTCTTTTCTTAAACAAATACTGACCCTTACTTAGATGTATATACATCAGGAAATAAATACGGTAATGAAAGGGTTAATACATTCTTTCCACATTACAATCACAACTCTCTAGAAATTACCATCACACCATGAGGTACTTCCATTCCATTTATCCTATCTCAAAACTTTTCTCTTCCTTTCAAACAGCCTACAATTCATTTTCTTCTTTTCACGGTTACATTATTCTGGAACTTTCTGCACTTCCGTGTATTTCCTTTCTCAAATGTAACCACCATTCCCTATTTAAACAGATTTGAGAAATGTCTAATAGTTTATACAAACTATGGACATCATCAACCTTTTCTCCTTCGGTAAAGAAGCAATAAAAAATAAATATTAATAGTTTGTAAACTTAGCAGTAATAGTATTCTGAAGCAATCGGTCAAAGCCTAAAATACATCAAACAACAGCCTAACATCTGTTATGTCAGGTGTTGTTTTTGGTTTTGAGTCAGTCCTTGTTTATCTGTGTAAAATGAGTCTGCCTACCATCTGTTTCCCACAAGTACCTAACCAATATATATATATATATATATATATATATATATATATATATATATTGTAAGCAGAGGCTTGAATTTCTGCTGCCAGATAAATTATCCCTGATATCAAATGAAAATAATGAGAGTATTATTTGAAATATGTATGTAATTTATTTAATTACTGCAGGAGAAATGGTCCCATTTTAAAAAGTTTTTGTGAAGCATGTTGATCAAGGCAGGGATCAGATGATCCTGTAGAAGCATTGGCTAATGTCGGGATAAAGGTTGAGTTTGGAGGTGACAATGAGAATGAGAGATCAAGGATATTTACACCTTCAGGCAGGCTGGTCATATGAGTAGGCATTGAGACTAACTGGAGTAAACTGTCCAGGATGTATGAACAGAATTTGAGTAGATCGTGAGTGTTAAGAGGCGTTGCAAGCAGTATTCTATGACAGTACTTGGAATTCTCCTCAGAACTGTAGTGTGCATCCTACACTGTTCCTCTGCTGTACTTTCTTAATACTTCTGCCCACCATTGTGATAAGTATTTGGCTAATGGATCCTAAACCTTTTGAAATCCTTCTAGAGTGTTGCCATCTGTGTATCATTCTAAACATATACACTTTGTCAAAAGGTATGATACTGCGGTTTTTATCTGAGAGAACAAGCTCTTCATAGACATGTTAAGATTGCAATATATATCTGAGCAAGATGAACATCATTGCAGCAGTGACTCACATGAATGACAGATACAGGTTTGTTTCTCCATACTTGGAGTTTGTCAGTGCTCTACACCCAAGTTTTTTACAACCCAGCAAGCTTTCCACAATACCAGTGACTGTATTGTTTACTGTTTGCTATATATTGGAGGGGACTGATTTCATCTAGGCATGTGACTAGCAAGTACAAGGCCCAAGGAAGCTAAAATGCTTGTCATTCTTATGAGTCACTGTTGCAATGATATTCACCTCACCCCAATATGTATTGTATTTTAACATGCTTATGAAGAGATTTTATCTGACAGAGCCCACAGCATCATGCCTTTCAGTGGTTTATATATGATGGCATTTTTAATTAAATCTTCCAGAGTGTCTCATATCAATATATGGGTTGTTCTTGCATTATTCCACCCAAAGTTCATTGCACCAGCTTCACCAATTTTGTTTATCTGCTTCGTTAGGTTCTTTCTACGTCTTCTTTTCAGACAACTCTGAATGTCTTCTGTTCTGCATGTGACATGGGTCAGCTGTCCTTTGCTAAATGGCCATTTGGCAGGTCACTTGTTAATTCAGCAATCTTATCAGAAGTCAGCATTCATTTCTCGCATTTACCAGCACAACAGCTGATACAGCCACTTTGTACTGGCTGTGAGAGAGTAAATACTACTGCATGACTACTGAGTCATCAGCTGGACCCATACGTGTGCACACACACACACACACACACACACACTCTCTCTCTCTCTCTCTCTCTCTCTCTCTCTCACACATATTTTCATTTTACTTTTGCTTTCCCTGAATCAATAAATACCAGTAATTAAGAAATAGTCAATTCAACCACACCCACCCTCCCTCAGATGACATTGCCTTGTCTTTAAGAAACAAATGAAATTGTGTGTGTGTGTGTGTGTTTTCTATGTATGCATATGTGTTCTTTAATGTACATATCTGTGTGAGAGAGAAAGAGCTTTATTTGAGTTTGATGAAATAATGTAACAAGTCTAGTCTGTTAACCAATCCCTGAGACAACGAATAAGCAATATAGCTTAGTTGCAGCTCTTTTACAACAAGCACCCCTAGTTTCCCCTATGACACACTGCAACAGCTGGTGGGGAGAGATGGAGGAGGGTGGGGCAGGCTGCCCTGGCAATGTGTTGAAGCTATCAGTAGTAGATTCTGAACGCTTTCTTGTTTTATGCTTACAGTTGGCAGTAGATATGAGTCATTGATCCAGTCCTCTGTGTATGTGTCTGTGTGTCTGTGTGTCTTTCAGAACCTGATACAGCTGTTCTGTCTTAAATCTGGCATGTCTCTTGTTCTTCTCAATGTGTGACTGTTTGCATGTAGTTACGTGTGTATGATGATGATGATATATATATATATATATATAT
>NC_068990.1:70450701-70452625 GCF_001194135.2 Octopus bimaculoides
ATATATGTGCATGTGCATTTGTGCATGCATGTGTGTTTGTGTGTGTCTGTGAATGTATGCAAGTCTCTCTCCATGTGTGAACACTTCTTAAAGTAGACAGCCTGGTTTAAATCTCTTATGTTTCTTCTTTTGCTTTCTCCCTTTCTTTCTCTCTCTCTCTTTCTCTCTCACTGATTCTGCCACCCATTTTATACATGTGTGTGTGTGTGTGTACCTGTGCATTTCCCTTCTCTGTTAATTTATGTAAAAACACACACACATGTGTATATTCCCTTTTGCCTGTTTACCAATCTCTCTCTCTCTTTCTCTTCACTCTCATTTCTCCTCTTTTCTCCCTCCAAACTGTCATATTGTCTTCTCTCTATCAATAAATGTCTCTTCCTCTTCTCTCTCCATCTTTATATTCTTTACTCTTCACTTGTCTTCTCCTCATATATTTCCCTCTTCTCTCTGTTCTTCCTACCTTTTCTTTTTCTTCCCTTTCTCACTTTATCACTCATTCTCTCTCTCTCTCTTCATCCTCCTCATCTTTCTCTTCATTCTCTCCTTGTTTCACTCTTTCTCTCCACACCTTCATTAATTTCATTTTGAAACTTTTACTTCATCTTCAATCTATAATATTTATTTATTTATTACATTTTTTAAGGCATAATTTTAACAGAAAATTGAAACAAAAACTATCTTGATATTTAACAAAAGACATCAGAGTCCAAGGAAATATGTGACAGTCATCAATAATTATACAGAGTGGTTGATGAGTTCGAATAAGTTTGAATGCCATGGGAACAAAAGGAATCTGACAGTTTCAGTGCTGCCTTTTGGTCTGAGAAACTAAAAAATATTAACATGGCATTATTATTTTCTTCATTTTATAACATTGTAAGATGGTGTATTGCAGCTTAGTCACAAAAATTCCTGGGAATAATTCTTGACGTTGTGTAGCTTTGGCAACTAGGAAAACATAATAGTTTTTTCTCAGGACAGTGGGTATGGCTGCTTGTCTTAGTAGAAAGAGTAGCTAAATTGCCCTCATATCACATGCTACAACCTTAAAAAGTGGAAGGACATATCGGATTGTGTAATATTAGATACATTAGGGCTGAAAACAAGACATGATGGTCACAACAGGAATGACTTTGATGCTCCTCAATCACAGCTGACCTTGGGCTGAAGAACAAAACTGGATTGTTTTGTCATAGAAATCCCTAAAAAATAGGATGAGATGGTCATAGCTGGGGTGTCTTTGATTCTAGGTCAAGGCTCGTGGTCTGAAACAACAACAACAATATAGTTTTTATATAAGATTGTTCTGAAAACATCTACAAAGATGAAAATATATAGTACTCCATTGTAAACAAATACAAACAGAATGTATAGTATGGGATGCTCTACCAGGCAAATATATTAACAAACTGAGCCCTGTTATAGAGATAGCAAAATGGTGGGGTATATTTACTAGGGTCTTGGAGAAACCTTCAGTCTGAATTGTTGGAGAAAGCCACTAAAATACTCTGTTGCCAGCACCTGAATTTTTTATGTTTTTTTCCTGGTTTCTTCAGAAGTTCACTGTCTGTGACCTCCTTTAGATTCTCCAAGAGTCAATGGCATTTAGTAGTGGGGGTGGTGTAGCAATTCAAGTTGAAATGATAGAGTGGCATCAACTCAAATTCACTTGGGATTTGAAATTCTAAAGAAAACTTAGTCATAAGAAATGTACCTCAGACAAGTTTTGAGTCAATCTTTGTGGCACCACTGCTGTTGTTGCTGCTAACGTTTTCTGTATTCCTACTGAGAAAAAGCATGACAAACAAAAACTCTTGTAGAAAGTATCAGTTCAGGTATTAGTATATGTTATCATGTGGTATATGTGTGAGTATGTATGCATAGATGTATATATATATATATATATATATATATATATATA
>NC_068990.1:70452635-70454239 GCF_001194135.2 Octopus bimaculoides
TATATATATATGTATGCATATGTGTGTGTGTGTATGTGTGTATGCATGCATGTATATACATATCTCAATGTGTATGACTTTAAACTGCATCCAGTAGTGGGTCCCTTGTATGGGTGTTCTGAGCTTTTAAGGTGTGTGGAACCACTTCACTATTATTCCCAGGTTTACTCTGACCCATAGCAGTAATATCTGTTAGGGTCCCAACTATGGCTTAACTAGCATGTGAACCACTGGGAGTGAAGGACCCTTAGTTCTTATTAGAAGTTCTTTCTAGGGGAAGGTAAATTCATATAAAAAACCCAAAGTGCAATTGGTTTCTAGTTGTCTCAGCCTCTTTTGTGTCACTGATGTTATAGATGTTTGTGCTAAAAAGTGGGTTCAGTCCTGTGCAAAACTTTATCCAGTCAAAACAACTTCATGCTCAGGAACTTCTTGGACTCTCAGAATATTTACATGGATTTACTGAGTTTAGGAAGTGAGCTTGCTTGATCATGAGTTGGCTTTCACCATATATGTATGCATGTATATATGTATAATGGTGTGTGTGTGTGTGTGTGTGTGTGTGTGTGATATAGTGGACTTGCAGACAGGTTAGCAGAGAACACAAGCTTTGGATGTAATAGATGCACTTGGGCAGTATGTACTATGAACACTCTAGAAATAGACTCCCTTAAATGCCTAGATAGCTCACAAGTAGTTGATGGCCATTGTTACCTGGGAGATGTAATTAGTAAGATGGGCGATTTCTCTTCCAAAAATATAGCAGCTAGAGTAAGAATGAGTTGGAGAAAGTTCAGGGGTCTACCACCACTACTGGTAGCAAAGGTCTTTTCCTACAGAGTGTAGGGCACATTGTATGATGTTCATGTTATAATTGCAATGCTGCATAGCAGTGAGACATGGTCCTTGAATGCTAAGGGTTTGAGAAGATTGGAAAGAAATGAAATGAGCATGCTTTGTTGGATGTACAATTTGTGTGTGCATGAACAATGGAGTATAAATGTGCTGAAAGAAAACTGGGCATAAGAGGAATTAAATGCAGTGTGCCAGAAAAAAGACTGTGCTGGTATGTACATGTGATGCATATGGATGAGGATAGCTGTATTAAGAAGTGCCACTCATTAAATGTGGATAGAGCTTGTGAAAAAGGGAGACCAAGGAACACATCTAACTAAGTGATGAAAGCTGATCTCAGGACCTTGAACCTCATAGAGGAGATGACAGAGGACTGGAAGGATTAGTGATAAGCAGTTCTCAAGATGATCTGTCCACCTCAGCAAAACTGAGTTCCGGAAACACTGTGTGTATGTACAAATGGGTTCTTCACCTAATTTCCTCCTCACATAACTCCCCCTCCACCCATCATAGAATTCAAGCTGCAATTACTGCCAAAGGTGGTCCTACCCCATATTAAAATAAATTTGTTTGAAATTTTAAGGTGTTTCCATTATTTTGTCCAACCCCTGTACATATATACATACTCAGACACATGTATGTGTATATGTATGTGTATCTATATATATGTGTGTGTGTACATACATTTATGCATGTGTGTATATATACACACACACACTCACACATATATATATATATATATATATATA
>NC_068990.1:70454613-70465472 GCF_001194135.2 Octopus bimaculoides
GACTGAGATCTCCATTCTCTCACTTGTAATTTCTTTTGCTTTACCTAGGTTTGAAACCGTGTTTCTGATTTAATCAGTTTTCTTCAGGTTCTGTCCTGGTTTATTCTTACACCAGATGTCTTGTTTTCGGGATGTGTGTGTTCATCATATATTTCTCTAACCGCTTCACTGCCTTCCTTCCATGCACACACACACACACCCGCGCACACATACATATATAATGTATGTGTGTGTGTGTATATATATATATATATATATATATATATATATATATCTTATGTTAGCAGTGTACCATATGTCTTCTCTTTGTTGTTTATGACTCACATGTTTTTCATGCATTAGGTCACTGGAACAGCTATTAGGAATCAATTTGTTAATACTATACATATATAACATCACTGCTACAAGAACATTCTTCCATTGTCTGGTTCTTTAAGAGTTAATTCTTATTACTTTGTATCCCTGACATTCTGCATAGGTTCATGATGCATCGTCTATGGTGAACAGATAGACTGATTTTTCAATGGCTATTTTTCTCTTTCAAATTTCCTTAGCTTTGCATTTGTAGAGAGTCAATAAAACAAGTAATATATCAACTATAAGGGAGAGGTATATGTCAGTTGGTTTTTGTCTGTATCAGTTTGGTTCTGATAGAGACAACTCTTAGCTAACAGAACCTATCAAGCATAACTTAACTGTTTATCACTTTGGCAACCAAGTTCAGTTTTATTCTTATTGACTGGGGTGACTCAGAAAAAATATATGGATGAATAAATGATGTACTTTAGATATTCAAATATAGGACAATGTTCGATTTTAAAAACTTATCCTTCCCTAATAGGTAAAAGCTTACAAAGCCTCTCTTATTGTTTTCAATACATCTTAATGTTGATGTTGTTAGTGGTGGAGACGATGGTTTAGGTATTCTGTATTTAGGATCATTTAATAGTCAAACATATAAGGTAAATAAGATGACGTTTATGGAGAGTAGAGTTGATTGATTTTAAAATTCCTTTTCAAAATCATATCTTTCACCAAGTCAGTGAAATGCCAGAATCATTAGCATGTTGGACAAAATGCTTTGTTGCATTTCTTCTGGCTCTTTACCTTCTGAGTTCAAATCCTGCTGAGATTGACTTTGCCTTTCATTCCTTCAGTTTTGATAAAATAAAATACCAGTCAAGTACTGGGATTGATGTCACAGCTTTGATTCAGAAGACTAACCAATCATCATTCCATCTAATCCTCACTATTCTGTCTTATTATCACCATTCCATCTCATCACCATTGTGTCTCATTGCCATTTTGTCTTCTTATCAATAGCTTAGTCATTGCCTTATATAATTTCACAAGTGATTTTTCATTTATATTCCTAAGTACAAATATTTGTTGTAATTGTTTTAATTCTTTTGTCTGACAATGTTTGTTTTTATAACCTTTTCATAGTTTCTTAGAACGAAGGTAGGATTACTGGAGGCAATTAGTTTGGTGAGTTTTTAATTTAAATTACAGAAGGTTAATGGAATGAGAAAAAAAAAATAAATGGAAGTCGTTTTCAGAAGTGAGTTCTATGGTAAGAATGGTTTGCACAAGATGTGGGGAAAGATCTGGGAGACCAAATATAAATAGAAGTCGCAGAAGGATGGAATAATTGAAGTATTAAAAAAATTTACAGAAATGTAGTCTAGAGTTGATGTGTTCAGAAAAGCAGCCTGGTCCTTTTGTTGTTGTTGGTGGTGGTGGTGTCCCCCACTAAATGTCCCATTCTTCATAATTTGTTTATTTTCATGATAGGCACAAACATGCTCAAGGAGTTAGGAAATCTATTTCTCAGCCATGTGGTTTAAGGTTCAGTTCAACTCCATGACCCTTGGGCAAATGTCATCTAGTATAGTGTTAAACTGATCAATACCATGTTAAATGGAATTTAGTACATAGAAACTGTATAGAAAAGGCAGCGAGCTGGCAGAAACGTTAGCACGCAGGGCGAAATGCTTAGCGGTATTTCGTCTGCCGCTAGTTCTGCGTTCAAATTCCACCAAGGTCAACTTTTCCTTTCATTCTTTCGGGGTCGATTAAATAAGTACCAGTTACACACTGGGTCGATATAATCGACTTAATCCGTTTGTCTGTCCTTGTTTGTCCCCTCTGTGTTTAGCCCCTAGTGGGCAGTAAAGAAATAAGAAACTGTATAGATACCAGTCATATTGTAAAATTAGGGACTGTCCACAGACATGTATACGGATCCATCCATGTCAAATCACTCAGAGGGTCCCAGGTTACCCCCTCAGATCTCCCTGAAAAAATTCATACTATCTCCTGTACCTATATGATGGAAAAATATCAAGTACTAGGTCAATATCTTTGATAGTTTTGAAATTGTAGGCCTTTATAATATTAATTTTACATTTTTTTCCAAATGAGTCTCTCAGACCAACTTGAGACAGCTATTTTCCCTCTAATATGGCAAACACAACTTTGAAATCATGTGTTTGAGGCTAACTTTTTCTGTAAAGTTCAAATATCTTATAAATCAAGTGTATCTTGTATATTTTTCCATCTACATGCCTCTAAAAATTGCCAAGAATTAAACGTACAGCAAATGTATGTCTCTTTTAGGTATTTTTATCTCAATAGGTACACTAGATAAAGCAACCACAATTTTTTCCGCTGTTATTTAGCATATAGTGGACCATTTCTAAACAGTAACCATGTTAGTTACTATTATAAGAGTGTCAGAATAAATTTTTGAAATATATGTGATTTCAAAATTTTTCAAAAAATGTCCATTTTGATGCCTTTAGTTGACAGTGGGCAGTTCACTATCATTTTCAAACTTTTACCATGTATTCTTATACTTCTGCAAATGATGTGACAGAAATTTGGAGCTAGTATGAAATTTTTCAGGGGGATCTGAGGGGATAACCTGGGAAATTTTTCTAAAACTAGGTGATTTACGTATCAGCATCATCATAATGTGCACTTTTCTATGCTTGTATGGGCAAGACAGAATTCGTTGAGGTAGATGTTCTACTGCTGGATGTCCTTCTTGTCTCCAACCCTCACCTGTGTCCGAATAAGGTAATATTTTCCCATGGCCGGATAAACTCCACTGCTTGCATAGTAACGACTCATTCACAACTAGCATTTGATGTCAAGCCTAGGAGATATTAACGCACATGCACACGCGCACACACACACACACATACACATGCGTATATACATATATGTAGATAGGTATATATGTATATAAACATATATGTGTGTGTGCATGTATATGTGTGTGTGTGTGTATATATATATATATATATATATATATATATATATATATTTATTGTGTATTTACCATTTTGATAATGAGATCCAACATCCTGTGATCAACTTTCACCAAGAGTTTCCTTCAACCACACTAATGAATGTTACACACTGCTGATCACAATGCACTTCCTCACATTGTTGTAGTCTTCAAATGACGCCACCCTGCTGGGTAGCCAACAGGCCAACATATCCCACCCTGAAAGGAAGGCCAGTTCAATGCAGTGTTACCCATTTACAGTGGAGTGGACTGGAGCAACATGAAATGGAGTGTTTTTCTCAAGAACACAATGCACTTTGCGGTCTAGGAATCAAGACTGTAATCTTGTGACGGTGAGTGCATTTCATCATCATCATCATCATCGTTTAAATTCTGCTTTCCATGCTAGCATGGGTTGGACGATTTGACTGAGGACTGGTGAAACCGGATGGCAACACCAGGCTCCAATCTAAATTTGGCAGAGTTTCTACAGCTGGATGCCCTTCCTAACGCCAACTACTCAGAGAGTGTAGTAGGTGCTTTTACGTGCCACCTGCACGAAAGCCAGTCAGGCGATACTGGCAACGGCCACGCTCAGTCAATCCAAACATGAACAAGCAAGAAAAACAACAAAAAAACAACAACAATGTGAGGACGTGGAATAAGTACAGTGTTATTGGACACTCAGGAAAGGAATGCATGAGTGTACGTTTGTATATATGTATTTTGCATATTCATGTGTTTGTGTGTTCATGTTTGTGCGTGTCTATATGTATGGGTTTGTGTGACTATGTACATGCATCTGTTATGTTTAGATGTGAGTCTCCATATGTGTCCTTGTGTGTGTGTGTGTGTATATGGTCATGTGTTTCAATCTTCTTTTGTATATGTATGTATATGTGTGATTGTCTGTCCATATTACCTATGTACCTATCTATTTACATATCTCTCTGTTTCTTTACATATCCATGTACCTACTTATATATATATATATATATATATATATATAAAAGATAATAAGAGTGAAAAAACTACAACATCCAACCACGTGCTTTCACATACCAACTTTCTCACCTATATATATATATATATATATGTACATTACAGCCTACTAACAAATTTACCATCAGATCACAATTATGTAGAATGTACTCCTTTGAGAATACCACATGCACCAGAGAGAACTGCATGGTATGTAAGATTAACCCTCGCTTTAAGTGTAGAGCAAGAAATGTAGTCTACAGCATAAGGTGCATAGAGGTTGCTTGTAAAGGCTAAAGCATGATATACATTGGTGAGACATCTAGAAGCATTGTGGAGAGAATAAATGATCATTTGAGACAATATGATGACAAAAAACAGTCCTCCATACTCTACAACATGCCAAAGACAAACATGGAGGCACACTGGGTCAACTTGACATCCACATTTTATCTGAGCACCCAAAGGACCCAACACTAAGGCAAATACAGGAGTACATCCTCATAAATGAAACAAAGTACATGTACTAAACAGGAGATATATGTAAAAGCACCCACTACACTCTCTGAGTGGTTGGCGTTAGGAAGGGCATCCAGCTGTAGAAACTCTGCCAAATCAGATTGGAGCCTGGTGTAGCCATCTGGTTTCACCAGTCCTCAATCAAATCGTCCAACCCATGCTAGCGTGGAAAGCGGACGTTAAATGACGATGATGATGATGATGATGTAGTGATACCCCAATATACACAGTTTATACATACACAGGTAAATTTATTAGTAGGCTGTTATGTGTATGTATATATATATATATATATATATATATATATATATATATATATATATATAGGTAAATGGATAGTAAGTAGCCAGATAGATATGTGGATAGATCAGTAATATGGACAGTCAAGCACACACACATACATAAAAAAAAGATTGAGACGCATGACCATAGACACACAAGGACACATATGGAGACGTATCCATACATAACAAAAGCATATACATAGTCACACAAACCCATACACATAGACATATTCAAACATGCACACACAAGGAGACAGAGGTACACACACAAATATACTTCTTACTACACAGCCACAGCTGCACCTATACATGCATACATATACATACACACACACATGCGCATGCACACACACACACATAGCAAGAGGAGAGATATAATATCCAGTCAGATACCAAGTTTCTCTGAGTAAAAAGCTGGTTCCTTCTAATGGTGTGTTTTTTGTTGATCTTCCTTTAATTCCCATCCAGTGTTCCAGTTTATTTCTTGGCTAATATGTGTGTGTGTGTGGCTTAGTGGTTAGGGCATTCAGCTCTCCATCATAAGGTCGTGAGTTCAATTCTTGGCGATGTGTTGTGTCTTTGAGCAAGAACTTTATTTTACGTTGCCCCAGTCCACTCAGCTGGTAAAAATGAGTAGTACCTGTAATTCAAAGGGCCAGCCTTGTCACATTCTGTGTCACGCTGAAGTTCCCAGTGAACTACATTAAGGGTAAGCATGTCTGTGGAGCGCGCAGCCACTTTTGCTTTAATTTCATGAGCAAGCTGTTCCAATGATCGGATCAACTGGAACCCTTGTTGTTGTAACCGATGGAGTGCCAGTCTTTTTGTGAAGGTGCATGGCTTAGTGTTTAAGGTGTTCCACTCATGATTGTGAGATCGTGGGTTCGATTCCCAGACTGAACGTTGTATTATGTTCTTGAGCAAAGCAGTTCATTTCACATTGCAATCATTTTGACATCTGACATGTAGCACCTATTGCACCTGTACAGGTAATGTCGATCTGATGGAGGGAGTGAGCTTATGTCTACAAACATTTGATCACTATAAACAAATCATCTGTGTGGTTGTTTGTTAAGAAATTGTCAAACCCTCATACGTCGCCTAATGACAGGAGAGTCCATCATATACACAGACACACACACACATACACACATTAGGAAGGGTGGTCAGACTAACACCTGTGTAAGATTAGTGGTGAGGGTCATGGTGGGGATATTCCATGTATCTAACATTCTGTCAAAACTTATTTTTTGAGTTGTATGAAGTAATTAAATTAAACTGCAGTTTGAGTGTGTACGTGTGGGTATGTGTACGAGTGTATGTGTGTGTGCATGCATGCTGACTTAATTACTGTAGCCACTTAGTTCTACACGTCATCACAGTGAGGTAATCTGTGATTAACATTATTGCTGCTGCTACTACTGTTACTACTGCTTGCTGTACTCTTGGTGTGCGTTTCCTAATATTTATGATGCTGCACTCGAAAATAGCCATTTAAAGCAAAACCCCTCCCCTCGACAACTGCGTAGTTTGGTAGCCATCTGTCATGGGTGGGAGAAAGCGAGAGAAGTAACTGCAAAGGTAGCAGGTAGAGTCAAAAGGTGGATGAATTTATGATGGAAACTTCCGTTTGGTTGCTGCGGTTGGATCAGCAGCACTAATATCTGTTAGTGGTGGAAGAAGAAGAAGAAGAAGAAGATGGAAAAGGTAGGGAAAGATAGGTGAAGTGGTAGGTAGGTGGGGAGAGGGTTGGGCAGTTTAGAGTCAGACTGATGTATGAGAAACATCTGCTTTACATCATCTTTTACTATCTCTCTCTCTATCTATCTATCTATCTATCTATCACACGCATAAACACACACACACACATACTCAAGCCCACACTCAAGTGCACACACACACTCAAGCACACACATGCACGCACACACTCATACACATATACACACACGCCACACCACGCATATCACGCACCACACACATGTAGTAGTTACTACTACTACTACCACTACTTCTACTACTGAAGTTCCATTGCTAATAAAATTCTAATCACTCCAAAAACTGCTCCCAACTAACACCCACCCAACTATTTCTTGGTAGCTCTCCCCATCATCAGCCTTACAGATATCCATCATTACTATCCTACTTCTGCTACTGTTGCCATCTACCCAGTTACTAATCCAACCAGCATCCCTACTTTCAGCCCTTTTATTATTACAACACACCTTAACTATAAGCCCTACCTATATGATAACAGTACCTTAAGTCAGCTGAGCCTACAACACTTTACTCACCCCTTCCTGTTATAAAAATAGCAACCAACTTTTTCCTCAAATCACATCTTTTCATTTTAAAAACAAGAGAATGACACATTAGATAGTGTCATCATAAAAATACAGGCTGACCATGACTGAAATGCTTTTTAATCCTAAGTTTGCTTCATTAAACCTGACCAGGGACTAACATCTTACAGAAATGGAAGACCATTTAAAATCACATCTTATTTTTCATCTTTTACTTGTTTCAGTCATTGGACTGCAGCCTTTCTGGGGCACTGTCTTGAAGTGTTTCAGATGAATAAATTGACTCCAGTACTTATTTTAAAGTCTAGTATTTATTCTGTCAGTCTTTTTTGCTGAACTGCAAAGTTATAGAAATGTAAACAAACCAACACATTATCAAGTGGTGGTGGGGGACAAACATAAATAACACACACACACACACACACACGCACACATGCACACATGCACACATGATGGACTTCCAGATAGTTTCCATCTACCAAATTGACTCATAAGGCATTGGTTGGCCCAGGGCTATAATAGAAGACATTTGTTCAAGGTTCCACACAGTGGGAGTGAACCTGAAACCATGTGGTTGCAAAGTGAGCTTCTTTGCCACATAGTCAATTAATTAAGAGAAACTATATTTATGAAAATCTAAACATAATAGCTAATTGCTGCATAAAAATGAAGGTAAGTCATTAATTATCTATAAGATATATATTATCTATAAGATATATATGGCAGGAAAATTCAATGCAAGTATCACTAGGCATAATTTTCTTTTGGTTATTATGGTTCAGGTCTAAACTTGAAACAGTAATTGTGTTATTGTTCTTGCGTTAATTACAGCCATTCTGCTTACTGTTAGCTTCAATGGAAGGCAGTTTTTTAATGATATTTTATAACTTTTTTTTTTAAGACATCAGGAGCCAAGATCCATAGAAGGCTTTCAGCACAGTATGGTAGCAGTGTTTTACTGTTACAGTCTGTTTGTAATTAGGTTGAAAATTTCAAAAATAATCTGACAAATGTCTTGCATCAAGAAGGAGATGTAGGATTGACCATGTCCTTATGCTGATGACAATACTGAATATTTCTCCATGACACAGTGCTGTTGAACAGATGGGCGGCCAATGATATGCAAGTTAGTCATGAAGTCATCCTGGGAATACTTGGCTGAGGTTGACATAACAACATCTCATCTAGGTTGTCCCATAGGATGCTCCAAGACTGTTTCCACACATTTTCTCCATTCATCTCGACCTTCCATAATGGTCCTCGGCTCCTCTACCCCTTCCATACCAGTATCCTCCAGCAAGTTGTCAATATAGCAGCATAGTCTAGGTCAGTTACTGTTACTGCTTGATGCCATCTACTTCTTTGCCTATGCAGTTTGAATCCCAGTTCTTTTTCCTTGCCCTCGTATGTTCTACACATTACATAGTCCAGAACGATGGTGAAGCGATAAGGTGCTAGTGTGTCGCCGTGTAATACTTTCACTTTGACTTTAAAGTATTCTGTCTCTCCATCAGGAGTGATCACTTTCGCTCTGGTGTTCTCATACAGCTTACTTATTGCTCTCAGAATTCTTGGTAGAATATCATATACTTTAAGTATCTTCATCCTCATTCCTCTATATACTGAATCAAAAGCCTTTATTAAGTTCACATAGATAATGATAGCCTTCCTGTTATGTCTCCTAACTCCCTCTATCAGTCTTGTAAGGGCAAGAATGTGAGATGTTGTTGACCGTCCTGATCTGAATCACTTTTGATTTGGTTGCAATTGTTTGTCTATCATATGCTGTATTTGGTTAAGTATTATCTTGTTGACCATTTTTGCAACAATGGAACACAGACTGATCTCTCTGTAATTCCCAGTATCACTTAGGTCTCCAGTTTTGGTCAGTGGTAGCAAGTCTATCTCAGACCTTTTTCTGGCTTCACATTGTCATTTAGTAGTTTGTTTGCAAATTCAAGGATGATGTCGTCCAAATCACAACTTTTTAGTACTTCTGGTGAGATGTTGTCAGGACCAGTTTGTTTTCCTTCTTTCAGGTTACTTGTAGCTCTTTCTATTTCTTGTTTTGTGAAGTCTCCATCCTCAATTTGCAAACCGTCAAGTATCTTTGCTAATTCTTCATTTTCTGTTTCACTGTCAACTTCTGGATCCTTCCTAAATAAGTTGTAGAAATGAGTGGACCACTTCTTGATTCTCTCATCCTTTGATTTCCTTTTGATGACTCCCTGCTTTGCCGCTTTGCAACCAGCTTTTTCCATGCTTACTCTTTGTGTCTTCATTTTCGACCTGGGAGATCATTTCATCCAGTTCTTCTTGAATCTCTTGGTACACCTGTTTTAGACCCTCTGTCTTTCTTTGTAAAGTTTGTTCAGTATCGTTGTTGGCAGTTTTTTGATAGTTGCTGAATGCCTCTTGTACTTCACTGCATGCTTTTTCTACCCTAACATAACAACAGCATAACAATTTATTGTATCGAACTTGCACTATAGTGAACAGAGGGAGACCATATACGTTGATGTGTATGAAGTGACCAGAAGGAGACCACATTTAGTGATATGCATACAAGTATTTTAACTGCTAATAGATCAAAAAATTACAAATGTATTGTTAATTAACAACATAGCATTGTATGTGTTGTGAAGTAATATCTTTAATTCTCCTGAAGACATTGACTCTGCAAGCTGCAGTTCAGTAATTCTGAATAAAAACTAATACCAGGTAGATGGGATTTTTTAATCCTGGCATTGACAAAATCATTAGTGTTGGTGGGATGATAAGATGTATGTTATAAAAGGGCTAGTGATAGGAAGGGCATCCAGCTATTAAAATTATATATGACTTATACAACAAAGATTGATGGTTTTCTCTGTTGCTGTGTGTTGACAGATGATGTTGGACTGCAATAAATGGTGATCACTGTGCTGGAGGTGACAAGTTCAAACCATGCCAACATAGCAAATTGTGGACAAAAGAGGTGTAAAATGCTTCAAGAATATAACAACCCAATTGTTAAAATATATTAACACAGAGGACTTTATAATTAGTTAGGAACAAGCTTTTGTTCTAATAAATGCAATCAATTGATTAATTGGTGTTAAATTATTTGAGAAGCTAATCCAAACCTGATCTCAACTATGGCTGCACCATCTATATTTTTTTTTCATATATAGTGTATTTAAAACCATATTATCTAATGTGTCTTTCCTTTTACATGATTGTAAGATGTGACTTGAGAGAGATTTGGTTGCTATTTTTAGTAGGTCAAGTTATCAGACAAAGGCTCCTTTCTTATCTTCAGTAATTAGTAAGAATGTATGTAAATGATGTGTAGTATTTTAATATTTTTTCTATTCCCAGGTATATAAGTTTCTCAATTCCTGTAATGCAGTTTGGCTCACTGCAGTTAAAATATGCGTTTTACTCCATTCATTAAATTTATATATATATATATATATATATATATATATATATATATAT
>NC_068990.1:70466719-70469853 GCF_001194135.2 Octopus bimaculoides
ATATATAGGTTCAAAAAAACAATAACAAAAAACAACAAAGTGAGGACGTGATACGGATAGTGTTATTGGACGCTCAGGAAAGGAAGGAGAGAGAGTATGACGTTTTGGGCGGAGCCCTTCGTCGGAAAGACAGAAAGTTCGGAGAATGGAAAAACGGAGGAAGAGGAAAATGGCACCGATGCCATATATATATATATATATATATATATATTTAAAAAAAGAATACTTTATAACTTTCCAAAAATATAAGTTTAAACAATTTTATCGCTTCAGTGAATGAAATCAACCTATTTCAGTTTTGAAAATGAAGTTAATCAAATATTAAGTTGTTTTGATGAACTAACTTTCAAGGCAGATTCCATCCTGGCTGCAGGTGGTAAATCCATATCAGATGGAATTATTGGATAATACTGGGATTTAGATTGTAATCTTAGTAGTAAGAAACTACTATTCTATCCCATGTCTTACGTTATAATAATTCTAATTTTGGCTCAAGGTTAGCATTTTTGAGAGGAGTACAGGAGCAGGTCTATTACATCAACTCCAGTACTTAACTGGTACTTTAATTTATTAACCCCACCTCCCCCAAGGATGAAAGGCAAAGTTATCCTCAATAGCATTTGAACTAAAAATCTAAAGAACCAGATGAAGTACTGCTAAGCATTTTGTCCAACACAGTAACAGTTCTGCCAGCTTGCTACCTTAATAATAATAATAATAATAATAATTATAATAATTTCAAGTTTTGGCACAAGGCCAGCAATTTCAGTGAGAGGGTAAGTCGATTACATTGAGCCTAGTATTCAACTGATACTTATTTTATCGACCCCACAAAGATGAAAGGCAAAGTCAATCTCAGCAGAATTTGAACTCAGAACATAAAGATGGCCAAAATGCCACTGCCAGCTCACTGCCTTAATGATAATGCTCCTTTTTACTAAAGGTACAAAGCCTGAAATTTTGGGGGAGGCGGAAAGTCGATCACATCAACCCCAGTACTTGACTGGCACTTAATTTATCAACCCTGAAAGGATGAAAGACAAAGTCGACCTCGGTAGAATTTGAACTCAAAATGTAAAGATGGATGAAATACTGCCAAGTAATTTGCTCAGTGTGCTAACAATTCTGCAAGCTGGCTGCCTTAATAATAATAATAATAATAATAATAATAATAATAATAATAATAAAAAAAAAAATTATAGTCCTTTCTACTAAAGGCACAAGGCCTGAAGCTTTGGAGGAGGAGACTAGTCAATTACATTGACCCAGTGTTTCACTGGTACTTAATTTTTTGACCCTGAAATTTGGGGGAGAAGGCTAGCTCTCAGCCTTAATAATGATAGTAATGATTTCAAATTTTGGTACAAGACCAACAGGTGGAGGGGTAAGTCAATTACATCAACTCTAGTACTCAACTGGCATTTATTTTATCAACCCTGACAGGATGAAAGGCAAAGTCGACCTCGGCAGAATTTGAACTCAGAACTTGAAGATGGACAAAATACCACTAAGCCTGGTATGCTAATAATTCTTCCAGTTCACTGCTTTCTTAATAATAATAATAATAATCATCATCATCGTTTAACGTCCGCTTTCCATGCTAGCATGGCAACACCAGGATGGCAACACCAGGCTCCAGTCGGATTTGGCAGAGTTTCTACAGCTGGATGCCCTTCCTAACGCCAACCACTCAGAGAGTGTAGTGGGTGCTTTTACGTGTCACCCGCACGAAAACGGCCACGCTCGAAATGGTGTCTTTTATGTGCCACCCGCACAAGCCAGTCCAGGGGCACTGGCAACGATCTCGCTCGAAAATCCTACAGGAGCCAGTCAGGCGGTACTGGCAACGGCCACGCTCAAAATGGTGCATCTCATGTGCCACCCGCACAAGAACCAGTCCAGGGGCACTGGCAACGATCTTACTTGGCTTGCCGGGTCTTCTCACGCACAGCCCATTTCCAAAGGTCTCGGTCCGTAGTCATCGCCTCGGTGAGGCCCAATGTACGAAGGTCTTGCCTCACCACCTCAGCCCAGGTCTTCCTGGGCCTACCTCTTCCACGGGTTCCCTCAACTGTTAGGGTGTGGCACTTTTTCACGCAGCTATCCTCCTCCATTCTCACCACATGTCCATACCAGCGCAATCGTCTCTCTTGCACGCCACAACTGATGCTTAATACAGGGTTGCCATTTATTTCTTTTGTAGCAAGACACATGTGCCTCTCCCTCTGTCACACTTTAGTCTCTCAACACCTAGCATAAAACCACCTCCCGATATCAATTACAATTCCACTTAGATGAGGGGGAGCTTAGCTTTTTCTTCTTTTCCGTTGTCTCCTGAGTTATTTTGTGACCTCATGAATGTTGGTGCCACATAAAATGCACCCAGTACACTCTGTAAAGTTGTTGGCATTAGGAAGGGTATCCAGCCATAGAAACCATTCCAAAGTAGGTATCAGAGCTCAATGCAATCCTCTGGCTTGTTTGATCTTGTTAAATCATCCAGCCCATATCAGCATAGAATACAAATGTTAAATGATTATGACACTGCATGCATGCATCCAACCATCCATCCTAGTCCTACGTTCAGTGTTGTGTATTCCAGTTGTTTTGGTCAATGGAGCCACCTACTCACTAAATAATAGTGAAAGTAGTTGAGTATTTCATAAATATGTGTCCCTTTAACATGATATTCAAGAAGAATAAATAAGATATTGTGTGTTATGAGGCATAACCTTTGAATTGCTAGTACAGCAAAAAAAGAAGACAATCTCAAGGTGCTGTTAAGTGCGATTGAACCTGTTAGCTATTGATTGTGCAGTGGGCTTCTTAACCATTTGACCAAGCCAGTAGTTATTTTATGTATATAAACACACACATATATGTAAGCATACATGTACACATACTTACATTCATTATATGTACATAGGTGCAAGAGTGGCTTCGTGGTAAGTAGCTTGCTTAACAACCACATGGTTTTGGGTTCAGTTCCACTGCGTGACACCGTGGGCAAGTGTCTTCTACTATAGCCTCGGGCTGACGAAAGCCTTGTGAGTAGATTTGATAGACAGAAACTGAAAGAAGCCCGTCATATATATGTGTGTATATATATATATATATATATATATATATATATA
>NC_068990.1:70469863-70474025 GCF_001194135.2 Octopus bimaculoides
GAAGCCCGTCATATATATGTGTGTATATATATATATATATATATATATATATATAGGTGTGTCTATGTTTGTCCCCCCAACATCGCTTGACATCCAATGCTGGTTTGCTTATGTCACCGTAACTTAGCGGTTCGGCAAAAGTGACCAATAGAATAAGTACTAGGCTTACAAAGAATAAGTCCTGGGGTCGATTTACTCAACTAAAGGTGGTGCTGCAGCATGGCCGCAGTCAAATGACTGAAACAAGTGAAAGAGTAAAAGAGTATATACACATATACTTAAGCAAGCATACACACATACAATTATTATGTGTTTATATACACACATATATTCATGAACAAGCATGCTCTCATGTTTACACTTACACGCATGCACACACACATCAGTTAAACAAATTATAATTTAATTATATTTCCAACTCTTAAAATTGAGAAATTATATTTTAATGTTTTAATGTAAATTTATATTAGTCATTTTAAGCACCAGTCTGACACAGCAAAAAATGGTAACAGTTGCTATATTTTGAGTACCTACTTTGGAGAAAATGGAATGTCATGTTCGTTGTTGAATAATTGGTAATGCCGCCACCAACCTGGCAATCTGCCACTAGTAGATATTTTTCTTTTTCTGCTCCAATTTTTTGCTTATAATGACTAACGTTTCATAATCTAACGTTTCATAATCTAGTTCGTGCAAATAAGTAATAATAAGAATTTATGAATAATATCGCTGAATAATAATGATCTCTAATTTTGGCACATCATCATCATCATCATGAACAACAACAACAAACATCAAATGCCCATTTTTCCATGTTTGCCCGGGTCAAACTGAATTTGTTGAGGCAGATTCTCTGTGGCTCATTGCCCTTCCAGTCACCAACACTCACATGTTTCCAAGCAAAGTAACTGACATCTTCCCACCAGACAGACATTTTTTTATCATGTAAGGCTGGAAAAGAACAAACTTACCTTTATTATGATGATGGGCAGGTACAACCATCATGTGATCTCTAGATGAAGAGACACACACACATGCACACACAAGACAGGTTTCTTTCAGTTTTCATGTTTGGCACATGTTCACAAAAATGCTTTGAAAATAAAAGTAATTACTTAAATGGACCTCAGAGAATTACTGGTATTTATTTTAGTAATTTGTACAGTGTTTAGGCTAAATATGACATTTTTTAATGTCTCCCTTTTTTCAGGAACAGCTTGATGTATTGTTGAACAGTCATGGGTATTTGAGAGCAAAAAAAAATTAAAGTTGTAGCAGAGAAAAAGTTAGTTAACATGGAGGACTGGAAGCTATCCGAATATTGGAAAAGAGTTACTTGCATCAAGATGATTCATGCCAAGTATCAAAGTGCCAACATCATGATGGCTGCTCGGTGGTCTGTTAACACTGTAATGGCTGCAAGATATGACATTGACAGATGCAACAGAGACTACGAAGTCGTGGCCATCAGGCATTCTGACTGTGTCCACATGTTGGAGTTCATCCTCACCTTTTTTAACAGGGACTTAGGCTCAATTCAGATGGCTATGTGAACCTGCTGGAGATTTTGGTCAATCCCTGATTGGAGAGGATTGCTGCTGGCTGGCCATATATCTGGCAGCAGGGGAAAATGTCAGAAGTAGTTGTCAGTAAAATTCTAAAACTTCACCAGTTTCCTTTTAGTTTCCCCAATTGTAATCCCATGGATTCCTATGTGTGGGGAATGGTTGAGAAAGACACCAACAGCTCTTCCTGCCACACCAAGACCAAATTGGTGGCCAAGATCAAGGGGGTGTTTGAAGACCTTTCCCAGGACACAGCAAGGAATACATGTGTCAAGTTCTGGAGCCATCTTGAAATTGTGGTGGAAGCTGAGGACAGCTACTTTGAGTAAACTGTTATCTCCCAGCCATACTTTTATTTTTGGATGGGTTATTGTGTTTCTTTTTTCTTTTATACAAACTGTCAAATTAAGTCCAAACAGCCTGTGTAGATGAAACAAAACTGAATCAATGTATAATTAAATATTGATTTCATATTTTGGGACAAGGCCAACAGTTTCAGGGGAGGGGGTAAGTTGATTACATTGACCTGATTGTTCAACTGGTACTTATTTTTTTTTACCCTGAAAAGATGAAAAGCAAAGTTGACCCGGTGGAAGTTGAACTCAGAACATAAAGACAGATGAACTGCCACTAATCATCTTGCCAGTGTGCCAACAGTTCTGCCAGTTCATTGCTTTAATGTATAACTAAGTAATAAAAAGCAATTTTTCAGCACTTCCTTTCTTCTGCAATACCTACTGTTACAATAATAATATAGAATTTTGTGGGATTTTCTCCATAAAGACTGACCATATCAGATGGTCTCTATCTGAAAGTTTTGGTTTTCTTCGAGAGTTTTGCTTTGACAAAGAGGTTTTTTCCGTCTTTCTCAAAGGCTGTCATTACTTTCAAGACAGTACTTCTTGATTCACCAAACATTTTTGCTGTTTTCATTATGCTAGCACCTGCCATACAAGCACCAACAATTTGACCTCTTCGAAAGTCCAGTAGATCTGTCATTACCTCGCTGAAGCCTAATGTTCGAAGGTTGTGCTTCACCATCTCATCACAAGTCTTCCTGGGTCTACCTCTTCCACAGGTTTCCTCAACCGCTAGGGTGTGGCACCTTTTCACCCAGCTATCCTCATCCATTCTCACCACATGACCATACCAGCGCAGTCGTCTCTCTTGCACACTGCATCTCATGCTTCTTAGGTCCAACTTTTCTCTTTTCAGTGTATTCTGTCTGCATGTCATTCAGCTTTGTGTACTGGTAGTGCAGAGCTTGGTATTTTCCTGCATTAAACTGCATGTTGTTGTTCTCAACCCACTTGTATATTGTGTCCAACTCCCATTGCAGATGTGCAATATTTCCAGGATTTTGTATTGTTGGAGAGACTTTATTGTTATCTGCATAGCTAGCAAGGGTGGCTATCTGAACAGCTGAGAAGACCACTATGAATAGCAGTGGCCCCAAAACAGTGCCCTGTAGAACACCACTTGCTATTTGTGTTTCCTTAGGACTGGCTCTGTTGGCCACCACTGCCGTGATGTCTATCTTTTAAAATGTCATGTAGCCACTCTCCATGTTCTCTGCCTTTGCACAATTTGAGAAGGACCACTGGAAATCCATCAGGGCTAGCAGCTGAGTTTGTGTGAACCTCATCTATGGCCAGTGTAACATCTTCTTCTTCAATATTTACGTACTCAATTTTTGCCTCTTTGGTTACAGGTAAAGTGGCAAAAAATTCTGCTGGTTTGTTCACTTGCCTGTGTTCCAGTGGTGTAGTGAACACACTTTGGAACTGTTCATTCAGTATTTCACTTATCCTCGTGCGGTTTCCTGTGAGAGAGCCATCTTTTTGGAAGAGGGGTCCTATCTTGTGGTGTATTGAGGCTATTTCTTTAGCAAACTTAAAGAAATCTTTAGGGTTTGACTTGATATTTTCTATAACCCAAGCTTCTTTATCTGCTCTCTCCTTTTCATGAGACTGTTGTAGACTTTTCTCAATCTCCAGTTGTCATGGTGATACCTGCTCAAAGGCCCATGCAAAGTTGCAGAAAGTGAAATAGTACTCATGGCAGATACTGGTGTCACACAACTAGCACCCATGCCAGTGACATGTAAAAACACCTATTACACTCTTGGAGTGGTTGGCATTAGGAAAAGCAACCAGCAGTAGAAACCATGCCAAATCAGACTGAAGTCTGGTGCAGCCCTGGTCAAACTGTCTAACCCATACCAGCATGGACAATGAACATTAGATGATGATGATAATTACTGACAAAGCTCCTCTACAGTTACCAGCTACTATTACTTATATGTGTGTGTGTGTGTGTGTGTATGTGCGTGTGCGTGAATATATATATATATTCTTTTATTCTTTTACTTGTTTCAGTCATTTGACTGCAGCCATGCTGGAGCACCGCCTTAAAGGGTTTTAGTTGAAGAAACCATCCCCAGGACTTATTTTTTGTAAGCCTAGTACTTAATCTATCATTGTGTTTTGTCAAACTGCTAAGTTATAGGGACCTAAAATACCACCATTGGTTGTCAAGCAATGGTGGGCGGACAAACAGAAACACACAAAACTTATACATATATATATATATATATA
>NC_068990.1:70474046-70475069 GCF_001194135.2 Octopus bimaculoides
ACACACACACACACACACACACATACACACACAACAGGCTTCTTTCAGTTTCCGTCTACCAAATCCACTCACAAGGCTTTGGTGTCCATACATGCCAGTGTATATACATAATCCATGCAGAAGACACTTGCCCAAAGTGCCATGCAATGGGACTGAACCCGGAACCATGTGGTTGGGAAGCAAGCTTCTTACCACACAGCCACACCTGCACCTGTATATATATATATGCACACCATATCATATTTGTTAATGTATAAACATATACCAAGACACTATTGTCTCACAACTTAGATCATGGTAGATCTATATACATACCAGTGTATGTATATATATGCCAAGTCACCATCATCTCACAAAATGGTGTCCATACATGCCAGTGTATATGCATAATCCATGTCACCATTATTTTGTATATTGATGTCACAGTACATATACAGGAGTTGGACAAAATAATGAAACACCTTAAAATTTCAAACAAATTTATTTTAATATGGTATAGGACTGCCTTTGGCAGTAATTACAGCTTAAACCATAACATTTTGAAGGGAAGCTCACAATCACACATCAACACCTAGTGCAGCTGATCTGAAAAAAAAAAAAAAGACGGAAAAAAACTGATTTCAAACATAATAAACCTCAATGTATAAAGAATTTTTTGTTCTTTTACCAAATGCCATCTTTGTCATTCCCATTGGATTGGATTTTTTACACAAAATATTGCACTACATTACCAACAAGAACAATAGTAACAACAACATATTGTGAAATCTAAAAGTATATAATTTTATCATCATCATCATTATGGTTATTATTTCTCTTATTATTTGATTATTGAATTATTGTTTTGTTCTTGTCTGTGGAGAAAAGAAATTCTTTTAAATATATTGTGTGCATTTACATGGATACTGATACGCTCTTGTGATGACATAAATATACAAATATAAATATATATATATAAATAAATAAATAAATAAATATATATATATATATATATATATATATATATATATATATATATATATA
>NC_068990.1:70477630-70482519 GCF_001194135.2 Octopus bimaculoides
GAACGTCTTCTCTGGAATGTCTTCTCTGGAACGTCTTCTCTGGAACGTCTTCTCTGGAACGTCTTCTCTGGAACGTCTTCTCTGGAACGTCTTCTCTGGAATGTCTTCTCTGGAACGTCTTCTCTGGAACGTCTTCTCTGGAACGTCTTCTCTGGAATGATATGGAGCTCCACTGTTGCTTGCCTCATAGTTTCCTCTTGCAACTCAATTTATGTTGTTCTTGACCAGAAATGCTTGGATTATGTGGGCAGAATGAGCACGGGCATTGTCCTGATGAAGTTGTCAATTCTTTGCCACCCACGTCAGGCTGCTTTCAATGCACAGTATCATGAAGGCGATGTATAACTTCCAGGTAGTATTCCTCATTGACTGTTTGGCCTTGTGGTGCATACTCATGATGCACAATACCACAAGAGAAAGAAACAAATCAATATTACCTTCATATTGCTGCAAACCTGGCCTTGGTGATAATGGATACTTCCATTGGGAGGACTCGAACTTGGTTTCTGGGTTGTAACCATAAATCCATGTTTCATCAGCAGTGATGATGGTCTTCGTGAAGTCTGGTTTGCACAGTCCAGAATGTCCTGAGTGATTTCCATGTGGAGTTTCTTCTGCTGCTTCTCCAGCACCTTGGAGACGAATTTTGCCTGCACTCTCCACTTGCATAAATCTTCCATTAAAATGGGATACACTTTTTCTGTGCTTGTTCCCACTTTCTGAACAGTTTTCTGGATTGTCACATGATGGTCTTTCATGACTTCACCGAACCTTCTCAATCAACTCCTTGTTTCAGCTTGTGAATAACCCACTTGAGTGTGTATCAATCTCCACTGAGCTGTGGCCATGTTTGAGCCAGTTGTAGCACTCCTTGATCTGAGTTTTGCACATGGCATCAATGCCAAAGGCCTGCTGAATCTTCAGGATAGTTTGAACTTGAGCATCACCAAGCTTTTGACAAAACTTGATGCAGTATGTCTGCTCAATGCATTTGGTCATCTTGCATGAAAACGAAAATGCAATGAGTGCACACTACATGTCTGTACATTAGGCATAACAGTCAGGAACTGACATGGCCTACCAGCATGAACATTTTCATACATGCACAGAAACAGTGGCATCACCTCACCTCCCCACCAAAAGATTTTGCCGCTGCAGTATTAGCTTTGGTGGGAAAAAATAAAGTTAAGTACTTTTTGTATGTACCTTGTATGTTGTTATCTCTTCTAATATCTGATGAACTGTCTTCAGTTTTCCATTCTTAGGAAAGCATTACTTACATAATAAGGAGTTGCGTTTCCCAAACTTTCACCATTTAAAATGAAGTCTTCCTGATATTTAGTTACATATTCTGTAATTATATTTTTGTATGCAGGTGCAAATGTGGCTGTACTGTAAGAAATTCGCTACCCAACAACATGGTTCTGGGTTCAGTCACATTGCATGGCACCTTGGTCAAGTGTCTTCTACAAAAGACCCAGGTCAACCAAAGCCTTGTGAGTGGATTTGGTAGATGGAACCCAAAACAAGTTCAAAGCTTCTGTGTGTGTGTGTGTGTGTGTGTGTGTGTGTGTAAATCATCATCATCATCATTTAATGTCTGTCTTTGATGCTGTCATGGGTTGGACAGTTTGACAGGTCCTGATGAGCCAGAAGACTGTGCCAACTCTACTGTCTGCTTTGACATGGTTTTTACAGATGGATGCCTTTCCTATTGCCAAACACTTTACAGAGTGGACTGGGTGCTTTTTAACAATATTTCTTTCTAATTTTTGTTCAAGGCCAGAAGTTTTGAAGTCAGGATGGTGGTTAGTTCATTAAACTGACCCCAGTTCTTGACTGTTATTTTATTTTTATCAACCCTGAAAAGATGAATGCAAAGTTGATCTTGCTGGGGTTGAACTCAGAATGTAAAGAGTTGGAACCCATACTGCTAGGCATTTTCTCTGGTATTCTAACAATTCTGCTATTCCACATAATGATGTTGATGGTGCTGGTGGTGGCTGCACTAGTAATGGCAGTTGCGGCGGTGGTGGCGGCGGCAGCAGCAGCAGCAGCAGTAGCGATGGTTGTTGTTACCTCAACAATTATTTTACTAAAGTAAAGATTTAATAGAAAATGAAGGATTTAAAATCAGAAGGTAGAAGGTTCAAATTGAATGGAATCTAAGAATTTAATATATTTTTCGAGATGAAAGGAATGTGGAGAAAAAAAAAAAATATCTGTCAATGAATTCTCTATGCGATGGTGGACATTTATTTCTATAAATTAGTTAAATTAACAAATTATTTAAGGAGAGTGAGCAAAGAAACAACTCCTCTTCAAGATACCATCATATTGTTGTTGTTGTTGTCATCACATTCCGTCAGTTGACTGAAAACCTATTTTTAAAATGCTATCTGAAATATTTGTTGGAGACACAGGAGACAGGAGATTGTAATGCCTGTCATGGCTTTCTGTATATCTGCCATTGATTCTCTTTATTCCTGACCTGAATTACTGGAACTTAACGATGCTAAGACCCAGTAATGGGGTTGAAATTACACAATAGTCACACACACATGCACATGTGTACATACATATATACATGCATACGCACACACACACATTCATACTGAGAATGTGAATATAAAAAAGCATTGGTATATGTTGTGGCCCATATGGTAGGAAATGCATTTCGTTTATGATGTACAAAATATAAATTCCTTTTCTTCACTATTCTAGACTGCAACTGCTGTTGTTCCCTAAACTTCTTTGTCATGATGCTTTTACCACTCTTATTTTCATTTTTTTTATTTTCTTTCTTTTCTGTCACAGAGCAAAAGAACTAGAACTTTCTTAATGAAGACCATTTGTTAGGTTAAAGAATTTCAAGAACTTTGAATTTTCCATTTTTTTTATCTTATATATTATTTAAGGCACATAAATATTGATTTTTATGGGGATTGTTGTTGTTGTTATATCAGTTGTTTGAGATTAATTTGAAACAAACTTGTGTTGGGTGGAGCATGTAGTGCTAGTTGTTGTTTTGGTGGGTGAGAGATGTTTGGTTCTTTTACTCTAACGAGTTTTGGAATGAAATAAGTAAAGGAGAAGGAGAAAGAGGGGAATATAAGGTAAAATTTTGGAGATGTTTTTGATGTTAAAAAAATGTCTAGAAAATAAAAAAAAAAGGAAGGGAATGAAGGCGTAGAGAAAGAAATGAGAACAACAAAGCAATAGTTTGTAACGAAATCAATTCCATCTATCTCTGAACTAGACTTTCATGTATATGTCTTGTGAAAATTCTACCATGTAATTATTGCTTCTTGAAGCCAAATCAATTCAAGACAAAAAAGACAGAAAGAAAAATGTTGTGAGCTGAGGGTATCTACAAGAGATTTCCATACATTAGTTCAGTTCTGACTCACTACATAAATAGTTTAAAACAATAGTAATAGCAACAACAAGGTAAGACAAGGTGAATGATACCTAAAACTATTTGGGAGTGTCACTGATCTCAGAATAAATTTGTGTGCAGTTCAAGAAGATTTGAAAGAATATAAGAATGTGTGTGTGGCTGTGTATATGTACATACATGTGTGTGTGTGTGTATGTATGTATGTATGAATGAATCTTCAGAAAAATTTCCCTGTTATTCCTCATTAATTCTACAGATGGGGCAGGCATGGCTGTGTGGTTAAGAAGTACACCTCCCAACTACATGGCTTTAAGTTTAGTCCTACTGTGTGGATCCTGGGACAAGTGTCTTCTACTATAGTCCCTGGCAGACCAGAGCCTTGCCCAGTGGCTTATGGTAGACAGAAATGGAAAGATTCCCCCCCCCACACACACACACATATGTATATATAATATATATATATGTGTATATATATATGTATACACACACACACACACACACACACACACACGGTGCATTGGATAAGTTGTCGCCATTTTATATTTTCAATTTTGGGCATGTGCATTGTTGTTTCTGATTTTGTTGACTACACAGTATAGTTGGGCACCATCTGTGAGAAAAACAGCACCATAACACAATTCATTCTGTCAGAAATTTGGAAACGACATGCTGTACTGCTTCGCATTCATGCCAGAAGCTCCAATACAAACATTTCAGAGTGTTTCAATGTCAATCTGAGGACATACAATTTGAGGACACGTACCGAGAGTGATAAAAATCAAACATCCAGTCAATATCATGGTGTTTGGAGTGATCACTAGTGATGACAACATTATGCCTCCATTCATCTTCCCACACAGAGGCTTACATTAAATGCTGCCAATCATGGATCATTCGAGGAGGAGGACTTGTTCAACAACCGAGAGGAGAACTTCATCCAAGGAAGGTCATGTTGAGTGTATGGTGGGATATTGAAGGAATTGTCCATTATGAACTGTTAGACAACAATCAAACAATTTCTGCTAATCTCTACTGTGATCAACTTCATTGTTTTAAAGCTGCTTTGAACAGAAAGCAACCCTGCTTAGTCGACAGAAAGAGTGTCGTTTTCCACACAGCTTGATTGACCAAAGATCTTTTGGAAGAGTTTGGTTGGGAAATATTGCTCCATTATCCATATTCTCCAAACCTTACTCCTGATTATCACTTGTTTCGGGGACTACAGAACCATTTGAATGGTCTTAGGTTGACATCAAGAGAAGAGGTTGAAAATGAGTTGGGTTCATATTTCACATCAAAATCCAAACAATTTTTTAAGTGTGGCATTTATAATCTTGTTGACAGATGAAATTAAGTTCTAGAAAGCAATGGAAATAATGTTAATGGATAAATATTGTCTTCATCATGGGCTTTTTCAATTTCAATAGAGACCTTAAAATCAGCCATCACCCTTGCACCAACCATATATACATATATATATATATATATA
>NC_068990.1:70482676-70485775 GCF_001194135.2 Octopus bimaculoides
TTCCAATGAATTTTTTAATTGATTAATAGAGACATTACATCTTTAGAAAAAAACATTTTCATATGGTGAATTCAAGAATCACAACACTCAAAAACATTCAAAAGCCAATAGTATGTGCGCCTTGATGATTCTATAACCCTTGCTGATCTATTATATATATGTGTCTGTATGTATGTGTGTGTATATATATATATATATATATATATCTGTGTGTCCTTGTTTTGATATCATGTGATAGTTATATAATATGAGTGTCACTGTTATAAAGGCACTGTGTCATTCACTTCCAGTGGCCTGCAAAAACATAACTGCATATGGGGAAATATTAACATGCTTGGAAACAGGTGAGGGTTGGCGGCAGGAAGGGCATCTGGGCATAGAAAATCCGCCTCCATAAACTTTGTCTGATCATGGAAAAGTGGATGTTAAAATAATGGTGATGAAAAAATATGATGCTGCTTTATAACAAAGCCTTTCCTACTTGAAACCCAGGACCATGCATAAAAGGGCTGGGATTATTCGAAGAAAACAGGATTTAAATTTCATTGATGGAATTGGGGAAGAGGCAGTGGAAGTTGCATGAGCAGAGGAGGAGGAGGAGGAGGAGGAAGAGGAGGTGGTATACCCCAATCCTGGTACATACATACTACCTCATCTTTATTACTAGTGAACTGCTTTAAATAGAAGTATACTATCACCACCACTACCATCACCTATTCCTCTCAGAATTTTCAGAAAGAATGGTATAATTTGATTTCACTGAGTTCGCCTCCTCCACCACCATCACCATTACCACCACCCTGCTTCTCCTGTTTGTTTCTCCTCTGCATTTTTCTACCTTATTTATTTTTCTACCAGTTGTTTATCCTATTGCTGTCTTTCGAAAGGAAATAAATACTGTTTCCATGGTCTACAGCTTCTGTTAGGGTTTTTTTATTTTTATTTTTTTATTTTTTGCAGCGAACATTCCCCAAAACATCTCCCAGCAAATTTAAGGAATGTCTGCTTTTGGTGTACATTTTGCTGTCTAGTTGCTCTGACATTCTCTTAATAATAATAATAATAATAATAATAATAATCTTTTTACAGAATGACACTGCCATAGCAAATGGCAAAATAAAAATCAAGAAAAATTTTTTTTAAATGAAAAGGAATGAGAGAGATAGAGAGAGAGAGAGAGAGAGAAGCATATTTGCTGGGGCCTTATTTGAATTTCAAATGACCAAAGAGTCAAATATATCCAAAGTATTTTATCAAAGCATTTCTCAACTGAGTTTATTGTTATAGTCTGTATCTCTACTGTAATATGTACTTATACTGCTATATTGTTGCTGTATGTTATTCTACTTTGCTACAATCTTTATCTATGTTGTTACTATAACAAAAAGAAAGAGGATCGAAGGGCCTTCCTGAGCCATAGGCTCATAAAGCCAGTTTCTCATATTCTGTAGCATATATATTCACCCTGGTCTGTCACCAGATTACTCATTTCTGCCAGCTGAGTGAACTAAAGCAACAGGAAATGAAGTGTTTTGCATTGCTCAGTCCAGGAATTGAAACCATATTCTTTTGATCTTAAGTATTACACCATAACCACTAAGCTACATGTCTCACTATGCTATACTGTCGTATGATGTGTTTACACTATTATTATTTTGTTGCTATATTTCATTCTATTCTGTTATAGTCTATGCAGTTACTACATTATGTACTATACTGGTATAGTGACAATCTATACTGTTACTATATGTTGTACTATTGTATTACACCCTGTATCTGTGCAGTTACTATGCTATGTACTATATTGTTATAGTCTATATAATTACTAATCTATATAGTTACTATATTATATACTGTTACAATCTCTACCTAAACAATTACTATACTATGTACTTACTATACTGTTATAGTCTGACTAAAACAAGAAATGGAAATTTAATTTAATTGGAAGAAACTTCTCAAAGCAAGAAGGAAGTAGTTCTTGATAAACAGTTGCAGGGTTAGCACAGTCATCATCACTAATTATATCAAACAGAATAACGTTTAGAATGTAGACTGTGGTATTACTAATACATCTTAGACATCTGCAGCAGCACTTAAAGAGGATGTTACACATACACGCACACACTAGTCATGAGGTGCAACAGTGCCCATAACCATTTCATGTGTTCTTAGATTGGAGGATGGGAGCTGTTAAGGTGAGAGTATTTCAGAATTAACTTTTGAAATTCCTTATTGAAGAGAAAACGCATGGATAAGTGAAATAATTGTTGAGTAGACAGAGTTTTTGTGAGGAACAGATGGGCTGGATAAAATATTTTGTGTGGGGTGGCAGTGGTGAGGATCTGTAGTGTGAGTCATATTAGGGTTGGTGAGAGGAAGGTAGGTAGTTAATTTAAATGTGGTATACAGGTAGTGAGTACTAACCATTAAAGCAATGGTTCAATGATCAGAGAGAGAGAGGAGGGCAGAGGACAAAACTTATTAGCGACTAAATAGTTTAAAGTTGGTGACGAAAAGTTTGACTAACAGACTGAGAATATGATTTGAAAAATGAATGTATGCTAGTAGTGGGAGCACTGTATCATGTTGTGTGCAGTGTTCCAATGTAGGACACTGTTGCATTATCAGCATATTTTTGTAGTTGGTGTGTGTGTCTATATATATATATATATATATATATATATACACCAAGTCATCCCATAAGTTCTGTCCGAATTTTGAATAAAGAAACAAGTGATCGAATGTTATATTTAATTGAAATTTAATCATCAATGTACTTTCCCTGATTATCTATGACTTCCTTCCATCTATTTACAAGCTTTTTACTCCCATCAATGTAAAGAACTCTGAAATGTCAGTTCCAACCTCCTCCTGGCTTGCGAAAGTTATGTCCCCCAAATGATTCTGTAAACTATGAAACAAATGGTAGTTTGAAGCAGCAAGGTCAGGAGAATAAGGTGGATGAGGAATTTTTTCCCAACCAAACTCTTCGATCTTCTGTGATGTGAACTTTGCAGTGTGGGGTCATGCATTGTCCTGTTGAAACATCACTCCTTTTCGATTCACTAAAGCAGGTCTTTTTTTCTTCAAAACTTG